>NC_091444.1:45079866-45379866 GCF_964237555.1 Oryctolagus cuniculus
GTAATTTTAGTTATTTGGATTATGACTAGAAGGGAAGTTTTGCTAAATCCTTTAAATGTCCTATATTAATATTATCTGTATATTTTTAATGAAAATCATTATTTTGAATAAATATTAATTGAATTATTACTATTTCATTTATAAACAAGCTATATAGTCTTACCATCTATCCATTTTTTCTAAGATCAACTAATATAAATCTGTTTGACCACTACAGTCTTATATTTTCTATTTTAAAAAAAATGGTAGTAAGAACATAAAATATGATACAAATCTTCTTAATAAATTGCTAATTGCACAACATGAAGTCTAATGTTGTACAGCAGATCTCAAGGGCCCATTCATCTTGCTTGACTGATATTTTGGTCATCTGTGTTTTGAAAGATCTGAAATTTTATCTGTTTAATTATATGAAAAACCAGATTATATTGAATCTTAAATCCTCCTCATGGGATAAATATGATTGTATCATATAGAATCATATTATCAGAGATTGAATAATCATTATTTTAATTGATAATCATTAAGATTAATAATCATTATTATCAGAAATTGAATCACACACTTGAATGTCATGATTGGACAGCACTTTTCCTCAATGGAGTGTTTCCTTTTCAGAATATATGTGAACACACATTCTAATTGTGTACTTGGTGGTAGTGGTATGCCATGACTCTAAAGTATCATTCAAAAATAGGTGCTCATACCAGGTTTTCAGTAATGTACCTAAGAGCTCATTGAATTGAATGTGTTTCTTTTATTTATTCAAGCAGTGGGGATTTATGATAGGTATATGCTCATATTGAGAGAGCAAGAGAAATAGAAAGTTCAGAAAGCACTTTCACGTAAAAACTATATATTTAAAAATCATTAAACTTGCAATTTGTATAGTAGAATAATCACTGTTAGAGTCTGAAAATATTTCAAGGAATCATGTTCAAAGTATATGTTACTGTAAGTCTCCTTCTTTGTACTTGAGTAACTTGGAAGTTGCAATAATCCCTTCAGAGACAGAGCTAAAAATCCAGCTTAGTGCTATTAGTGTAGTTAAAGGAGAACAGACTTGCTAGGACTTGGAGTTTATGCAGGCAAGTGTGTATGATGGTGGATGAGACTGGCAATGATCAAATTGCTGCTCTAGCCTCCTCATAAGAGCAGATTCTTGGTGTATTCACTTATTCTCATATCATATTTCAGTCACTATACATATTTAAACAGAATAAACCTAGGTTTTTTTTGGAAACTTTCAATGATCTCACAAACATTGGTATAGTTTTTTTTTTAAATATTTATTTGTTTCTTAAAGGCAGAGTTACAGACACACACACACACACACACAGAGAGAGAGAGAGAGAGAGAGAGAGAGATCTTGCATTCATTGGTTCACTCCCCAAGTGGCCACAATGGCCAGGGCTGGGACAGGCAGAAGCAAGGAGCTGGGAATTCCATCTGGGCCTCGTGTGTGGGTGGTAGAGGCCCAAGTACTTGGGCCATCTTCAGCTGGTTTCCCAGGCACATTATCAGGGAGCTGGAGAAAACTTGAACTGATGCCCATATGGGTACCAATGTTGCAGGTGGCAGCTTAACTCCCTGTGACATAGTGACAGCCTCTGGTATAATTATTTTAATAATACATAGAAGTTAGGTTATAATAAGAATAAACCAAGGATAGAAAAGGGCTGGTGCTGATAGAAATTACTGTTTATTGACATTTTCTTTGTCTCACCTTAACCAAGTTTCGGAAGTTTGCAGCTTTGAAAACAGAAGCTTGTGTAAATGGTATCAGCCGATTCCAGTGAATTTACTTCAGGATTCAAACATATTCAGATGGGGGCTTGGCAATGGAATCAGCATTCATCAAGGAGAAGAAAACCACAGGCCGTGGGTGGATCATACAAAGTAAGTGGCCCTGGTTTTGAACACATCTCCTAGGAAAGGCTTATCAAGTGGCTGACAAATCCCTGCCCACCTCACATACCTTAATACAAGCCAGTGCTGTTGGAAAGATGAATATTTAAAGAACAAAAGGCTAGGTAGATTCTTTCATTCAAAATTCTATTTGAAAAAAAAAATGCTTGGCACTCTTGACTATTATTCATAAAACTGGAGAAAAGCATACACAAAAATTTATTTGTAATATATTGTTCTTTATAAATCACTGTTAATATCTTATTTTTAAAATTATCAGTGCACTGCACCCATCCTGAAGTCCCTTCTTCTAGTCTTTTTTTCATTCTTCCTCTAGGTCATTATCTCTCCTTCATCTTCAGTCTCTCTTCTTCGTGTTAACTACCTCCCCTTTCCCTTTCACTCTCTTCTCTTTTTTACTCTTTTGTGTGCTTGTTATTCTCATATGAACACAAGCAATGTGTAAAATATTTACACAGGTATATGAACAGATTTTTTATTCTGTGGTAAACCATACCATTAATTTTCATTACAATATGATTTGCTATTCACTGTAAGGGCATTAGGAAATTTATCTTTTCCAAGTTGGTGGACTTTGCAGTTAATTTTGGTTTATCCCAGTTTTATGAAGTTGGCACAAAAAAAATGTGATGTCTACCATGTGAGAAACACCATTCTAGGCACTAGAGATGAGCTTACAACTAAAACAGATGATACTTGCTGTCGTTAGGGAGATGGGCAATAACCCAATAACTATAAAGCATGGACATACTAACAGGTGCTATAAAGAAAATGGAAACAAGGAAAGGATTAGTGAGTGATGGATTCTTGCTGAATGGGACCCAGATGTAAAGGTCTGGGGCTGGGATCATGCAAGAAGTACAGTGTAGTCATTTGATATCCAGACATCAAATGTTATTTTTTTCTTATTATATTGACCATTAAATCTTAATTTTTTATTTTTGTGAATGTGTGAATATTTAATAATTTTAGTATATTTGATGCATTTTATATTGATTTTTTTAATTGTTTATTGTTTTTATTTTATATCATGTTTTGCCAATTAATATTTGTCACAGTGATTACATACTCACAGTCCAAAATGTTTGACAGTCTTACAATGATAAACTGCTGTCATTATTTCTTTTTTTTTTTTTTTTGACAGGCAGAGTGGACAGTGAGAGAGAGAGAGACAGAGAGAAAGGTCTTCCTTTGCCGTTGGTTCACCCTCCAATGGCCGCCGCGGCCAGCGCGCTGTGGCCAGCGCACCGCGCTGATCTGATGGCAGGAGCCAGGAGCCAGGTGCTTTTCCTGGTCTCCCATGGGGTGCAGGGCTCAAGCACTTGGGCCATCCTCCACTGCACTCCCTGGCCACAGCAGAGAGCTGGCCTGGAAGAGGGGCAACCGGGACAGAATCCGGCGCCCGGACCGGGACTAGAACCCGGTGTGCCGGCGCCGCTAGGCGGAGGATTAGCCTAGTGAGCCGCGGCGCCAGCCTCCTGTCATTATTTCAACAATCCAATTCTGAAGATATTGTATTACATCCTAAAATCTTGTAATTATTAATCTATATTTTGCTAACTTATTTTTAGAATTGGTTATGGTTGGCTATTAATATTTGTAAGACAATATATTAATATAGTCATTTCTTGCTGTAAACAGTTTAGGCTTTATTTACTGTCTTCCTATTACTAGAAAGGAACCTCTGTGTACCTCCCTAATTTCCTATGTTCACACATTCTTTTTGATGTATTTATGCATAATTTTGTTTTATTTTTTGGCCTAGCAGTGATCTGATTATTTTCTTCATTTCTGGATTAGATATCACATGATGGTTGCTCACTTTATTTGCCATATTTTTGTTCCCATTGAAAATAATTGCCTCGGCTGGCGCCGCGGCTCAATAGGCTAATCCTCTGCCTAGTGGCGCCGGCACACCGGATTCTAGTCCCGGTTGGGGCGCTGGATTCTTTCCCGGTTGCCCCTCTTCAGGCCAGCTCTCTGCTGTGGCCTGGGAAGGCAGTGGAGGATGGCCCAAGTGCTTGGGCCCTGCACCCCATGGGAGACCAGGAGAAGTACCTGGCTCCTGCCTTCGGATCAGCGCGGTACGCTGGCTGCAGCGCGCCAGCCGTGGCGGCCATTGGAGGGTGAACCAATGGCAAAAGGAAGACCTTTCTCTCTGTCCCTCTCTCTCACTGTCCACTCTGCCTGTCCAAAAAAAAAAAAAAAAAAAAAAAAGAAAGAAAATAATTGCCTCAACTCTTATTTTTTTTTTTTTTTTGATGCTTTACACACTTAGTGCTTTTTCTTCCTAATGTCCATGCTGCTTTTCAAGTGTTCAAGTGTATAACTCATCTCTCCACCCTCTTTTTCTGTGGAGACCGCTCCCCCCACCCTTGATCACTTGACCCTGTGGTCCCTTGCTAATCTACTGCACAGTTGTTTTCCTGGTACATCCCTCAGCCACTATATGGTCTTGAGTCCCTGGATTCCTCAACATGGTGACTTCCTATTCCTTGGTTTACATTTTTACTCCTTGCATTATTTGTTTCTTTAAGCTCTTCTCTGTTTGTTGAACGTTTTTTGAGTGTATATTAGAGATATTTCTCACTTGTCTGATTATTCCGGGTCTCCACTAATGTTTAAGAATGAGACTCTTAAGAGTTACTTTGAAGATCTATCTATGTCATAGTCCCCATATGTGGTAACCTTGACTGTCATGATAATTTCATGATGTTTTAATAGATGTTTCCATGGTGTTTTTTGAAGTATGAATGTCTTCCAATTTTAACTTACGTAATTTATCTTTCCCTTAGAATCTTTTCATATGCTATTTGTATAACCTTGTATAACCTTAAAGTTATATATACAACATATATGTGTGTATATATATATAGTTACCCAATGTAGTTTTTAAAAAAGATTTATTTTATTTGTTTGAAAGACAGAGTTACAGTGAGAAGTAGAGACAGAGAGAGAGGTCTTACATCCACTGGTTCACTCCCCAAATGGCCGCAAAGGTTGGAGCTGAGCTGATCTGGAGCCAGGAGCCAGGAACTTCTTCTGGGTCTCCCACATGAGTACAGGGGCCCAAAGACTTGCACCATCCTCTACTGCTTTCCCAGGCACATTAGCAGAGAGCTGGATCAGAAGTGGAACAGCCACGACTCAAACTGGCACCCATATGGGATGCTGGCGCTACAGCTGGGGCTTTAACCTGCTGCGCCACAGTGCTGGCCCCTCCAGTGTAGTTTTTGTTTGTTTGTTTTTAAAGATTTATTTATTTATTTGAAAGGCAAAGTTAAAGATCTTCTATCTGGTGGTTCACTCCCCATGGGCTGGGGTTGGTCTAGTCCAAAGCCAGGAGCTCCATTCATGTCTCCCACATGGGTGGCAGGGGCCCAAGTACTTGGACCATCTTGTATTGCTTTCCCAGGTACTTTAGCAGGGAGCTGAATTGGAAGTGGAGCAGCTGAGGCTTGAAGGGGGTTCCATATGGCATGCCAGCATTTCAGGCAATGACTTAACCTGCTGTGTCACAACGCTTGCCCCATCCAATATAGGTTTTATTAGGACCTGTTTACAGGGTCAAAATCTAATGGTCTTTCAGGTCTTTTGATTATCATTTTGTTTAACTGACTACAGTGAACCATGATCTTTTTTTTAAAACAAGGGTGTTGAGCCTTTGATTTTCTTTTTACAGATTTATTTATTTGAAAGGCAGGGTTATAGAGAGAGGGAGAGACAGACAGGTCTTCTATCTGCTGGTTCACTGCCCAAATGGCCACAACAGCTGGAGCTGGGACAGGCCAAAGCCAGGAGCCATGAGCTTCTTCTGGGTCTTCCACTTGCATGCAGAGGTCCAAGCACTTGGTCCATTTTCCACTGATTTTCCAGGTGGGTTAACAGGGAGCTGGGTTGGAATTGGAGCAGTGGAACTCAAACCAGCACCCATATTGAATGCCAGTGCTGCAGGTGGTTGCTTAACCCATTGTGCCACAATGCCAGCTCTGAGCTTTTGATATTTAACAATCTTCCAAAAGTCAAATTTCTGATTAGATCTTTTGACTTAAAATTTCCTTTGGAACATTCCAGAATGGTCATTGGACCCTAAAAGATAAATTGAATTAGGATGGATATGTTAAAATGCATAGAGATTCTGATCCAATAAGCAATAACATAGTTTGAAATTTTATTTCCTTTAAGATTTATTTATTTGAAATGCAAAATGACAGAGGGATAAAGGATGAGGGGAGGAGAGATGGGGATAGGAGAGGGAAGGAGAGAAAGAAAGAAAAGACTTTATCTGTTGACTCATTCTCCAAGGGATTATTACCACACCTGGGGTTAGGCTGGGCTAAAGCCAAGAGCCAGGAACTCCATCCACGTCTCACACATAGGTGACATGAACTCAAGTACTTGGGGCATCGTATACTGCTTCTCAGGCACATTGGCAGGGAACTACATCAGAAGCAGAGAAATTGGGGACTCCAGTGGACACCCTGATAAGGAATATAGATTTTCTTTTCTTTAAGATTTTATTTATTTATTTGAGAGGTAGAGTTAGAGGAAGGGACGGAGAAAAAGGATTGCAATCCGCCTGGTTCACTCCCCAGATGGCCACAACGGCTAGAGCCAGGAGCTTCTTCAGTTCTCCCACACACATGTAGGGACCCAAGCATTTGGGCCATCTTCTGCTTTTCCAGGCCTTAGCAGAGATCTGGATCAGAAGAGGAGCAGCTGGGACACAAACCAAAGCCCATGTAGGATGTCGCTGCTGCAGGTGGAGGCTTAGCCCACTATACCACTGCACTGGCCCAGTAATGGAGGTTTCTAAAGCTGCAGGTAAACTCACTGTGCCACAGTGCCTTCTCTTTTGAGATATATTTCTGTGACTGTCTTATTAATATTGCATGAAATTCCTATAAATCTGATCGTTCTGGGGTTAGGGTTTGGTCCAGAAGTTAAGATGTTGCTTGGGATGTCCCATATCCCATTTTGCCATGCCTGGATTCAAGTCCTGGTTCCATTTCGGATTCCAACTTTCTGCTAATGTGCTCCCTGGGAAGCAGCAAGTGATGGCTGAGGGGTTTGATGCTTGCCACTCCCTTGGTTTGAGGTTTTTGGTAATTTTGAGAGCATATTTGATGGGCTATACTTGATTATGAGATTTACAGTGTAAATGAACTCCTTAAAGTTGATCCAAATCATTCTGCATATGATGACCTGTCTAATGGACAGTAGTAAGCACTTAAGTTGGAGAAACAAAAATGATATTTGAAAGGAAATGAATTGAATGTTCAGCATGGACTGATGAAGGGCATTTATGGCCACCAGGTTTTTCTGAGTCTAGACAGCTTCCATTGCTAAGGGATCTGCACTGCCACTCATCATGGAGTTAATAGGGTAATACCGAGTGTGGGAAAGTGTTGATGGAGTGACTGTTCCAGTATGTCACCATGCACACTACACTAAAGCTCAGGACCTGAAACCTTGGTTTTGTATCTCGTGACTTATCAGAGTCCCTTTGACCTGCTGGAAGTGTACAACTCTTGGAAGTTTGAGATGAAGCTTGTTAGAGAACATCTTCCCCAGAAGCAGACAACTTACAATGTGGACAACCTTTCCCAGCATGATGGAGCTGAACTATCATAATGAGACTTTTAACTCCTCTTAGTCTTCCTTGCTTCTCCTTGTTTGATGTAAGCTGACTACACTAGTAATCAGACATCTAAACATTTGTTCTCACTTCACATTTTAGTTTAACTTGGTTATGTAGCAATAATTGACTTAATAGCCAAATTGGGAGGAATCTGCAGCTGGTAATAATTTTTGTTGCTTATAGATAAATACCTAGGGTATTATAGAGTCTCAATTAGAAGAAATTAATGAATAGGCTATTTATTAATGTGGATAGAATCCTCATTTGGTTAAGTCCTTCATCTCTTGACTTCAGCTTGGTTCATAGTGACCCTGACTAAGGGCATACATCAAGCTCTTTGCATTCTTTTAATGGCATAGAAGGGAGACTATTACTAGGACTATGATATCTCAAAATCTTAAATGTTCATGTCCAGCATTAAGCCTTCGAATATATTGCAAATTTTAAAAATGTTATCTCAAAAATTAAAAAGAAATGGGGAGAGGGAACTGTTACAGTCTTGGAATTGTCTCTAGGAACTACATTGAATCTGTTCTCTTTGTATTAATATCACATAAACATGAATGCATATCACACAAAAATGAGAATTAATGAAAATTGAGTGACAGTAATTATGCATTTGCTGTAGCCTTGAGAATCCCATATATTAATAAATTCCTTTTTTAAAAAAAGTCTGCATCCAGCCATTTGCTGAATCCTAAATGGTCTGTCGTCTTCTGGAATAAGCATTCAAAAGCATAGATTTTTGAGTTCACCATAAACTATGGATGATGTACTAAAAACCCAGGATGATGACAACCAAGGGTACCATATATGCCCTAAGTTTTAGGTAAACTGTTACTGAGGAGAGCATTATAAAAAAGAGGAAAGTATCAAAATTTGTGGGAGGTGGTAGATTTGTATTGTGCATAGTCATTGGGCTCATCAGACCTATCTAATAGAAACAGAGTAACTCAGCTCTGGATGGTTGCACAAGGACATGTAGCCTGTCAGCTGATCAGGCTGGAAACCATCACCTGGTTAAGCTGTAGCTAATTAACTGGTTGCTTGAGTAGCCTATAGCCAATTAAGTTGTTTTCAATGCCTTGCTTCTGTTTTCCTCTAAATGCTTGCAGATCACCATTGTCCCTTTGCATTTTAGAACTTCCTCTTTTTTGAGGAGCTGATATTTGACAGTCTTGGGGGAGCTGCCTGTTTGTTTTTGCTGAAGTAAATTAGTTGGCCTAAGATTTCTTCCTTTTATAAATGCATGTAGGTTTTCAAAAAGTTCATGGGTAATTTGCATCTTAACTTCATGTTTACATGAGCTTTTTGAATCCTTTGTCAAAGCACCTGCAAAATAGTATTAAAGTACCTTTTTTAGAATGACAAATGTCCTAAACAGCACTCTGGCCTCAGTATCAGCCCTTAAGGCATTCAGATCCGGCTAAAAAGCCCATGAGAGTATTTCAGGCATGGAAAGCCAAGACACTCTCGCAAAAAAAAAAAAAAAAAAAAAAAAAATGACCTAAGTGAAAGATCTCTGTGAGTGAGATCCCAGCAGAAAGAACAGGCCATCAAAGAAGGAGATACTTTTCTCTGAAGGGAGGAGAGAACTTCCACTTTGACTATGGCCTTGTCTAAATAAGATCGGAGTTGGCAAACTCAAAAGGCTTCCATAGCCTTGGCAACCCATGACAAGAGCCTCAGGTGATTACTGACGTCATAAATAAGAGTGCCAATTGTTAAATCAACAACAGGAGTCACTGTGCACCTACTTCCCATGTAGGATCTCTGTCCTAATGGGTTGTACTATGTGAATTAACAGTATAAATAGTGCTTAAACAGAACTTTATACTTTGTGTTTCTTTGTGGGTGTAAACTGTTGAAATCTTTACTTAATATATACTAAATTGATCGTCTGTATATAAAGATAATTGAAAATGAATCTTGATGTGAATGGGATGGGAGAGGGAGCGGGAGATGGGATGTTGTGGGCGGGAGGGAGGTTAAGGGGGGAAAAAATCCACTATAATCCAAAAGTTGTACTTTGGAAATTTATATTTATTAGATAAAAGTTAAAAAAAATAAAGTACCTTTTTTAGTGCAAGATTTTGGAATCATGGTTTGCACATTACACATATTCTATTAACTTATAAGATTTTCATATATAATTGTGTGTATCTTTTAATTTATGATACTGTACTATATTTATTGAATGTTTTTATTCAGTTAATTTCTGAGCAGTGTAAGATTTAAATCCTGAAAATAAAGTACAAGAACTATTTGATCTCATTAGAAATCTACTAGATCTATATAATTGTTTTAATTGGAATAACTTATCCCATACTGCTTTAATTTTCATGTATTCAGTCCAGTTTCTTAGCATAAAATGGAGTTCTTAAAATTATACAATCCTAAATTTAAAAGAGAGGGTATATATTTAGGAAACTAAAAATATTCTTGGATAACAATACAATTAATGCAGCTCCTGAGATAAAGCTTGATATCAGATTCTAGATCTTAATAACCATATCTTTGCTATTCAGAATTTGTTCTACATGTCTAGTCACATTTTCATAATACAGTGACTACATACAGCAACTTAAATGTATCTGTTGTAGCACTATTCTACAGGGAATGCTACTTTTGATGCATGTTAAAATTTAACTTAATAGCTTTTTTCATATTAGTTATGAGAAGTACTTTAGAAGTAACAAGAGAGCTGGTGGCATAGTGGGTAAAGCCACTGCCTGCACCACCGGTATCCTATATGGGGTATGAACTAGCAGTTGGAGGTTCTCTCTCTCATATCTCTGTAACTCTGACTTTCAAATAAGTAAGTAACTCTTAGGGAGGTAACCAAAAGAGATACCAAGATCTTAAAATTTAGATAAGGTAAATAAGAGTTATTTAAAATAGAACACAAGGTCTATTATTTAAGTGCAGAAGAGGGAAGCTTGGTGATTCACAAAGTGGGGAGAAGGCAGGAGAAATTATTTTCTTTGAGTTGGCTTTAAAGAGATGCGCTGAATTTCATCAAGCAAAAATAAGGGAAGGTTACACCCAGTTTGGAGGAATGATAAATAATAATTTTATTTTATGAAAATTTTGTAACTAAGACAAAGTACTTGAAAAGGAAATAAATGAGATTCAGGGCCTTGGTGCCCAGAGCAGATAGGAACATTAGAAAAACTTATCAGGACATGATTGGCAAGACAGCTGATAAGAAAGAAAAGGAAATATAAGGAATGAAGTCTATTGTATTGGAAAATGCAACCAGGCTGGAGTGTGGATGTGCCTGTGTATGTCTATTTGTGTGTCTATGTACATGCACAACTATAGGGAATCCTTGATGTCAAAGGGGTAATGAACTAGCTGTTACAGAAGAGCGTTACTATGGAAACTTGTAGCCTATCTTTTTTAGTGTCAGCAGGACTAGAAGAAATGTAAACTGTGTTGTTAGAGTTTCTAATCAGAGCAGCTGAGAGGTTAAGAGGTGCAATTGGACATACAGGCATGGGGGACCCTGAAGCTCAACTTTAGTCAGTTATTTTATATTTAAGATGGCTTTATGCTAGAAGTAAACACCCAGCTTCATGTTAGGAAGGAGAACATCATCCAAACCTTCGCATACTTCACCTTTTGCCATACACACAATGTATTGGGTTCAAGGGAGAGCAAGAAGTCTATACTTGTCTTTATTTTTGCAGAATATTTTTAACAAAGACTTTTCAGAGAGATTAAATTAAGATAACTTGTCATCAGTGGACTCCCATTGTGGGAAATTATTTACTCAATAGGGAAATAATCTCAGCTCAAAACAAGAAATAATGAAAATCTGAAAGACAATGTATAAATTATTCTACTCTGAAATCATCTGTGTTAATATTTACTCAGAATACATGAATGATTAAAATACACAGAGTCAGAGTAGATGCACAAGCAGACAGTGATCAAACCAGGAACTCCTTCCTACATGAGTTGCTGGCATCCCAAGTGGCAGCTTAATCCATTGCTCCACAATGCCCATCCCTAACTGATTACCCTTTGCGTCATGTTTCTGTATTTACTCTATTTAAAGTAATACCTACTTCTAGTAGATGGAATAATTATACCCTGGAATTCTGTCCTGAGCACACTGCTGAGCAGTCAATGTTCAACTCGTTCTTGTTCATGTGCACCTAACATTTATGGGGGCAGATGAGTGAATAGAGAGTATAAAAGTATAGTTCAC
Organism: Oryctolagus cuniculus; assembly: GCF_964237555.1. Classification (NCBI taxonomy): domain Eukaryota; kingdom Metazoa; phylum Chordata; class Mammalia; order Lagomorpha; family Leporidae; genus Oryctolagus; species Oryctolagus cuniculus. The sequence continues at coordinate 45,091,653 of NC_091444.1, forward strand.
AGAAGTGTGAGGACACCATGTTCTGATTATTGTTGCATGGAGTCTGTATTGAAGAGAGAAGTGATGTTATTTCTTGAATTGCTTGACTTGTAACATAATGCCTAGTCATAGTATAAGGAAGTGTATCCGCCACATTAGTCTCTCCACTGTGATTCTGCTCTCTGGTGATCTCAATTTCCCATGGTGAACTGCAACCTGGAAATACTGCATAAAATTACTCTAGAAATAATTTATATTATGTATCATTCTCAGTAGTGTGGGTGGCAGGAACCCAAGTGCTTGGGCTGTCATTGACTGCCTCCCAGATTCAATGGGACTCTATCCAAGGCGTTCAGATATAGGATGTTAGCATCTTAACTGGTGGTTTAACCTGCAGCACCACAATTTACGCCTCTATTTTTTTCCTTTTTTATTTCAGTAATACTTCTTTGAAATTTTCCACGTTTGATATAAATATTATAATAAATAGGATAATTGTATCACAATAGATCTAGTTCTAATGTTAATATTGATTTTCAGAAGGTGAAAAGTATTGTTTATTTCCATTTATGTTATTAGTGCTTTGTTATTTATATTACACCAATGCACTTTATATGTTACACTTTTTGTGCTTAGTTATTTTACCAGGATTAAGAAAAAATGTACAAATATATATTAAGTTAAAAAAATCTATGCAAACTTAATATTAAGTATGTACATATACAATACACACTCATTAATTACACTTTATTTAGAACTGATTTACTAGCTTTTATGATTTGTTCATTTCTTTTCTTCATGAAGAACTTCCTTTAGAACTTCTAAACACTTGGGCCCTCTTCCACTGCTTTCCCAGACCATTGGAGGTGGAGCATCCAGGACACTATGCAGTGCCCATTTGGGATACCAGTGCTGCAGGCAGTGGCTTTACCCACTATTCCACAACATCCAGCCCCTTAGCATTTTTGTTTTTATAGAGAACAGATTTCATGTATTTCATGTATACAATTTTAAACCTATAATGATACTTTCCACCTTCCATCCCTCCCTCTTTTAAAAATGTTTTCCTTTTAATTTTTGCACTAACATACTTTAAATTTACCTTATAGTCACAGGCTTAATCCTCCACTAAATGAATACCAGAAGTGGAACATAGAAAGACCTCTGTTCCACAGGAGTATAGACAAGGGCTATCACACAATAATCAAATCTCAAGGTGTCAATTTCAGTCATATATTGCATTTTTTGCACACTATATATTAGCTACAAGTAAAACACCTGTTTTTTTTGGGTCTGGCTTATTTCACTAAGCATAGTGGTCTTCAGTTGTATCCAATTTTTTGCAAAAATTTCTTTGTATAAGGTGTTGTAAATCTTTATATGATTTGCTTAACATAATGGCCGATTGTAATGAATTCCTGTAGGCTGCTGATATTTTAGCCCACCCTGGTCTCTTGGTAAGTTTTCTGCATGTCTAGTAGCTTTTGATTAAAAAATGAATACTGTTGATAATAGGTTACAGTAATGGGTGGTGTTGTGTTCATCCAAGTATGTTACTGTTCTTTTTTTTTTGACAGGCAGAGTGGACAGTGAGAGAGAGAGACAGGGAGACAGGTCTTCCTTTACTGTTGGTTCACCCTCCAATGGCCACTGCGGCTGGCACACCATGCTCATCCGAAGCCAGGAGCCAGGTGTTTCTCCTGGTCTCCCATGCGGGTGCAGGGCACAAGGACTTGGGCCATCCTCCACTGCACTCCGGGGCCACAGGAGAGAGCTGGCCAGGAAGAGGGGCAACCGGGACAGAATCCAGTGCCCCGACCGGGACTAGAACCTGGTGTGCCAGCGCCGTAGGTGGAGGATTAGCCTATTGAGCCGCAGTGCCGGCTTGTTACTGTTCTAATAAGGAGTTCGCGGTGCCGGCTTGTTACTGTTCTAATAAGGAGTTGCCAGATTCAAAGTATAAGCTTTACTATGTAGCATGTAGCTGCAAATAACTCCACAGTGTTCAGTTAACCTTTTTGTGCATTTTGGCCCTTGGCCAAGTTTTTGGGTTTGTGGTTCCCATTTTTCTTTTCTTTTTTTTTTTTTTTTTTTTTAACAATGGCATTAGGTTTAATAATAAAAAGTGATGAATACCGATAGTAAATAAATATCTCTTTATTTTTTTTTAACTTTTATTTAGTGAATATAAATTTCCAAAGTACAGAATATGGATTACAATGGCTTCCCCCCCATAACGTCCCTCCAACCCGCAACCCTCCCCTTATCCACTCCCTCTCCCCTTCCATTCACATCAAGATTCATTTTCCATTCTCTTTATATACAGAAGATCGGTTTAGCATACATTAAGTAAAGATTTCAACAGTTTGCTCCCACACAGAAACATAAAGTGAAAAATACTGTTTGAGTACTAGTTATAGCATTAAATCTCAATGTACAGCACACTAAGGACAAAGATCCTACATGAGGAGTAAGTGCACAGTGACCCCTGTTGTTGACTTAACAAATTGACACTCTTGTTTATGGCCTCAGTAATCACCCTAGGCTCTTGTCATGAGCTGCCAAGGCTATGGAAGCCCCCTGAGTTCACTGACTCTGATAATTTTTTGACAAGGCCATGGTCAAAGTGGAAGTTCTCTCCTCCCTTCAGAGAAAGGTACCTCCTTCTTTGATGGCCCGTTCTTTCCACTGGGATCTCACTCGTAGAGATCTTTCATATAGGTTTTTTTTTTTTTTTTTCCCCCCCAGAGTGTCTTGGCTTTCCATGCCTGAAATACTCTCATGGGCTTTTCAGCCGGATCTGCATGCCTTAAGGGCTGTTATGAGGCCAGAGTGCTGTTAGGACATCTGCCATTCTATGGGTCTGCTGTGTATCTCACTTCCCATGTTGGATCATTCTCTCCCTTTTTTATTCTATCAGCTAGTATTTGCAGACACTATTCTTGTTTATGTGATCCCTTTGGTTCTTAGTCCTTTCATTACGATCAATTGTGAACAGAAATTGATCACTGGGACTAGTGAGATGGCATTGGTACATGCCACCTCGATGGGATTGAATTCGAATCCCCTGGTATGTTTCTAACTCTACCGTTTGAGGTAAGTCAGCTTGAGCATGTCCCGAATTGCACTTCTCTTCCCTCTCTTATTCCCACTCTTATATTTAGCAGGGATCACTTTTCAGTTAAGTTTCAGCACTTAAGAAGAATTGTGTATTGATTACAGTATTCAACCAAAAGTATTAAGTAGAACAAACAAAAAAAAATACTAAGAGGGATAACATATCAAGTTGCTCATCAACAGTCAGGGTGAGGGCTGATCAAGTCACCGTTTCTCATAGTGTTCATTTCACTTTAACAGGTTTCCTTTTTGGTGCTCAGTTAGTTGTCACCTATGAAGGAGAACAAGTGGTATTTGTCCCTTTGGGATTGGCTTATTTCACTCAGCATAATGTTTTCCAAATTCCTAACAGGGATCACTTTTCAGTTAAAATTTACACACCTAAGAATAATTGTGTGTTAATTACAGAGTTCAACCAATGGTACTAGAACAAAAAAAATACTAAAATGGATAAAGTATTACATTGTACATCAACCGTCAGGACAAGAGCTGATCAAGTCACTGTTTCTCATAGTGTCAATTTCACTTCAACAAGTTTCCCCTTTGGTGCTCAGTTAGTTGTCACCGATCAGGGAGAACATATGATATTTGTCCCTTTGGGACTGGCTTAATTCACTCAGCATGATGTTTTCCAAATTCCTCCATCTTGTTGCAAATGACTGGGTTTCATTGTTTTTGACTGCTGTATAGTATTCTATAGAGTACGTGTCCCATAATTTCTTTATCCAGTCTACTGTTGATGGGCATTTGGGTTGGTTCCAGGTCTTAGCTATTGTGAATTGAGCTGCAATAAACATTAATGTGCAGACTGCTTTTTTGTTTGCCAGTTTAATTTCCTTTGGGTAAATTCCTAGGAGTGGGATGGCTGGGTTGAATGGTAGGGTTATCTTCAGGTTTCTGAGGAATCTCCAGACTGACTTCCATAGTGGCTTAACCAGTTTGCATTCCCACCAACAGTGAGTTAGTGGTTCCCATTTTTCTAAGAATGGTTTCTTTATTCTGTAAGTTTCAGACTATTCTATGAAACATGAGGAATATTAAATCCTCTTTTAAATCTATATTACATGATCATATTATGATTATCACAGCGATTGTTGGTATAATAGAGCTGCAACCAGCAAGCTGGCCTGCAGGCCCAAATCTATCCCACTGCAATTTTAGGAAGTAAAATTTTTTTGAAACACAACACTTACATGTCCACTTATTTATTTAATGTCTACGGTTAGTTTTGTACTATAAAAGCATAGTACAGTAGTTGTGACAAAAATGTGATGGCCTGCAGAATGTAAATTACCTACTATGGCACTGTCAGCACATTTTCCTACCTCTTAGAGAGTTACTGACTTAATTTCTTTATGCAATTTTTCCTCTATAGACAAGAATTTATAATCCCCTAAAAGCTAATTACAGATGCCTTCTTTTGTCTCACCAGTAACCACTGTAACATTAAGACAAAGTATGCATTTAAGAATAAAAGATGATGTGCTTTTTTGTATTTAATTTAAATAAACAACTATACAATAATTAGAATAAATATAAAGAAGATATATCATTGGAGCTTTTAATCTATTCTTTTTTTTTTTTTTTGACAGGCAGAGTTAGACAGTGAGAGAGAGAGAGACAGAGAGAAAGGTCTGCCTTCCATTGGTTCACCCCACAAATGGCTGCTACGGCTGGCGTGGTGCGGCCAGTGCGCCGTGCTGAAAAGAAACCAGGAGCCAGGTGCTTCTCCTGGTCTCCCATGCGGGTGCAGGGCCCAAGCACTTGGGCCATTCTCCACTGCCCTCCCGAACCACAGCAGAGAGCTGGCCTGGAAGAGGGGCAACCGGGACAGAATCCGGCAACCCGACTGGGACTAGAACCTGGTGTGCCGGTGCCGCAGGCGGAGGATGAGCCTATTGAGCCGCGGCGCCGGCCTCTCTGAGGTTCTTGAATCTGTGCCTTCTATGTTAAGTTTGGGACAATTCTGGGCCACTTCTCTATTTCTCTCTCTCTGTTTAAAAAAATGTATTTATTTATAAAGTCAGGGTTACAGACAGAGAGGTTTTCCATCTGCTGATTTTCTCCCCAGATGGCCGCAATGACCATTGCTGGGCCAGGCCAAAACCAGGAGCTTCGTCCAGGTCTCCTGCATGGGTAGTGGAGCTCAAACACTTGCATCATCTTCTGCTGCTTTCTCCAGGCCATTAACAGGGATCTAGAATGGAAGTGGAGCAGCTGGGGTATGAACAAGCCCCTTTATGGCATGCTAGCCTTGCAGGCTTTTACTTTAGCTTTTACTTGCTAAACCACAACCCTAACTCCCTTCCCCCATTACCTTTTAAAATATTTCCTTTCCTTTTCTAAAATTCTTCACTTACAGGTTACTTGATATTTTCCCATAGTTCTTGGACACTCTGTTCTGTTTATTCATTTTATTCTTTGTTTTACTAAAAGGTAAACAGATATTCTACAAATTATGTTGACCTATCTTCCAGTTCACATAGGCATGCTTTGACTGTTAGGTACATTAGTGAAATTGCTGGAAGTATTCATCACCCCCCCCCCCTTTTGCTCTGCCTTTCCACATTTCCATTTGATTCTTAGAGTTTCCATCCCAGTACAAATTATCTGATGGTGAATCTCTACCTTTTGTATTGGGTACTTTATATATTAATGAATTATTCTGAGTTCTGTTCGACTTGGGTTGGAACATGTGAGGTGTATTTGCTTCTGGATCTGTTAACTGCTACTGAATTTTATTCTAATTTGACCTTGGAGTCTTTTTGGACAGTCACTATAAAATATAGCCCTACTCTGATGGGGCTGCCCATGGGATTTGGTCCTGGATATTTGTTTCATTAGACTTCTTTATCCTGTAGGATGGCTCCATACCTAAGTATTCAACCTGTGACTAGCATCCCTTTTGCTGGAATATTGTTAATACAATTGTTAATGCAATAAATAGAAGCTTATTAATTAGATGTTAAGAGGGAAGCATGTTGTGGAATCAGTGGGAAAGAGGGAACTGTAAGTCTTGGACCTGCAGTGAATATATGGGAGCAAGTAAGAGATAGAGGATGGAAGGAAGACATGTAGACTGTATTTACTGGTGTACTTGGTGGTAATTCAGCAGATTTCACTTGCAGAGTTCTAATTGGTACTTAGGGTCAGGAGGAGTTCTACAAAGCTAAGGATTGTACACTAAGACATTAACATCATGCTTGGAAAGTACTAGGAGACTACTACTATTGAAACAGTCCATTTGGACTACTGGGACAACATACTATAAATGAAATAAGCTTATAATACTAAACATTTGTTTCTTTGGGTTCTAGAGGTTTCAAGTCCAATATCAAGACACGGGTAAATTCACTCTGTTGACTGCATTTGTGTTATAGGTAGTGCCTCATAGCATTGTTGTCATATGGTAGAAGAACTCATCTATTTCTTTGGAGTCTTTTTCAAAGAGCACTGATGCAGTCATGACAGTCCTGCACTCATGAACTAACTGCTTCTCAAAGTCCCGTCTCTTAATATTACCACCTTAGGGACCCCGGTTATTTCTTTTTTAAATTTTTTTCTTATTTATTCAGAGGTAGAATTACAGACAGAGTGAGAGGGAGACAGAGAAAGGTCTTCTATCCACTGGTTCACTCCCCAGATGGCTGCAATGGCCAGAGCTGAGCTGAGCCAAAGCCAGTAGCCTCTTCTGGGTCTCCCACTTGGGTACAGAGGCCCAAGCACTTGGGCCATCTTCTACTGCTTTCCCAGGCCATTTATAGAGAGCGAGATCTGAAGAGGAGCAGCTGGGACATAAACCAGCACCCATATGTAATGTCGGCACCACAGGTGGAGGCCTGATCTGCTATGCCACAGTGCTGGCCCCAGGACTATAGTTTTAATGTATAAATGCTGTGAGGCATGAACATTCAGACCATACCCAATCTTTGCTATTTCTTGATGCTGGTGGACCAAATTAACTTTATGACAACTCTGGGTAGATCATATGCCATTGGGTGTGTTGACAGAGCTTACAGTCTTAGCATGAATCTGAGCATAAATCTCATTCCAGACAATGACCCTGGAGACCCTATCTATCATAATGTATATATTCAGACCCAATGGTTGTTGGAACTTGCTCAAAAACAATGTGATTTGTCCTTGTAAGTTTCACCCTGACCCCTAATTTAATCATGGTGAGGATTCAGGTGATTCTCAACTAAAACTATCTTAATGATTTAATTGGTGTAATTGAAGGACCTAAACTGATTATTCTATGCAGACCTACACAGCTTTTTTATTAAATCATGAAATTCAAATCAGATCTTTGTAATGGACTTCTTCATTGCCTAGGACTTGAATTTTGCAATACCTGAAAAGTGTAACACAACTTTTTTTCAAACCTTTGCTACTTTGTGGTTTATATGTTTTATTAGAAAAATACATGTTTCTATTAAAAAAACATGCTTCTTCTCTGTATGAGTAAAGGTAATTTGAAGGTTGATAGAGAGGTGCTGGAATTTTATGGGTTACAGCACTATTAACTATAGTCATTACAAATGTATGCATCCTCAGACAGGGGTTGATTTCCTTTGCAAGTACATGCTTGAGTAATCTCATTCAGATACAGGCAAGAATTGATGCAATTCTTCATTTTCCTGTTAGTAATCATACATTCATCATGAGCTCCAATTAATGTCTGTAAGACTGGTGACAAAGTCGTCTGCTACATTGGTACTGTGTTCACAGTTTGATAAACAGCACAAATGGAGTATGGTTGCTTGCATTTTTCAAATTGATCTCCTGACATATTTTGCTTTTTCTTTTCCTTATTAGATGAAGTGGATATTTCAAAGATATACAATTTTAGACAATGATCTTCATAATTCACTTTAGATTTGTCCTTCAAAATGAATTTTCTAATATTGGATTGGGGGAAATGTGATATTTTTCTTTGCACTCATGTACTTTCATGAAAATTAATAAAAAACTTCTGTTTGAAGAATCACTGAAAAGATAATTTATGATTGCCCCATTTGTGACCTTTAGGCTTGATAGCTATATTCTGTCATTTCCTATGGTAGTGTTTTGTTTCACCTTTGTTGGTACTGTTTTTTTTTTTTCTTGCCATTGCATATAGCAGTGACCCTCTGTATCCAAGGGTTCCATAACAGCAGTTTCAACCAGCCATAACTCAAATTATTTCAAATAAAATAGTCTTTACTAAATATGTAGCCTTATTTCTCATTTTCTACCAGATAATCTGTATAGTCATTAAATATTAGGAATTGGTAACCTAGAGATTTAAAGTATATGGATGATGAAGGATTAGAGCTTTCATGTACTTTGGTATCTTCAGGGAGTCCTAGATAACATGTGCTTTATAGATTTTAAATGTGTATATTTTATTAACAAGTATTACCTGACGGCCTTCCTGTGTAGGAAGCAAACAGGCATGTCTGCCAAACATAGATGAATAACATTTTTGGACATTTTATCTGATTCAAATATGTATTTAGTTGCATAATGTGTACATATAGCCACATAAACATATATACTGTTGACTGTGGCATAATGCATGACATATAGTAGGCAATTTATAAATGTTCAGTTCATTAAAATTGATTCAATGTGTTCTCCCATTGACTGATTGGTCTTTTGATCATCTTATTGGTATCAATGATAAAAAATACTTAATTTAAATACAACCCTGGTGAGGGATTATTCTGTACTACTGAATAAATGTTCTAACCCCACATCATGAAGATAATGTTCTATTACATAAGCTTTATTGTTTTACCATCTATACTCTAGGTAAAATCCACTTGGTCTTATTTTTAGATATAAAATATGGGTGAAGGGTAACTTTATCACTGTGACTACCTAATTTATTTGGTTCATTTACTGAAAATATTGATGTTTCAGAGCAATGAGTGGAAGGACAAACTATTATGTCCAAATGGGTATCTGTTTCAGGAGTGTTTCCTACAGTTTTCTAGGCTATTGGTTCTTTTTCTAGTACTGCTTTGTATTGACGTCTGAGCCCTCTCAAGTACTTGTAACAAATACCATAATCTGCATGGCTCATAACACACAGTGATTTATGACTGTTGTGGTTGCTGGGAAGTCCAAGTTTAAGGTGCTGGCATATACAGTGTCTGATGAGGGCTGGTTTCCTGGGTCTTAGTGGATCCTCACGTTGTATAAGGGGCTAGCTAGCTCTCTGGGGTCTCTTTTTAAGGAGTGCTAACCCCATTAAGATATGCCCTACTTCTTAATACCATCAACATGGTCTTTAGGATTATCCCATATGATTTTGGACCATAGCATTTTGTTGCTATACCTTTAACGGGAGTTTTGATACCTGATTAAGTCCTCTAATTTAATTGACTATTCCTGACTCCTTGTACATCAACATAAAATTTAGGATTAATTTACTAATTTCTGAAAAAAATCTGCTGTAAGTGTATTGGGATTTAATTATGCTTTCAAATCAATTTAAGAAGTGATACCTTTAAAACATTGAGTGCTGGTGCTGGTGCTGTGGTGCAGCAGGTAAAGCCACTGCCTCCAGTGCCGGCATCCCATATGTGCGTTGGTTAGAGTCCTGGCTGCTCCACTTCCCATCCTGCTCTCTGCCATGGCCTGGGAAAGCAGTGTAAGATGGCCCAAGTCCTTGGGCCCCTGCACCCACGTGGGAGACCCGGAAGAGGCTCCTGGCTCCTGGCTCCTGACTCCTCCGGGTCAGCACAGCTAAGGCCATTGTGGCCAATTGGGGAGTAAACCAGCAAATGGGACCTCCTTCTCTCTCTGCCTCTCCTTCTTTCTCTGTAACTCTTAAAAATAAATCTTAAAAAAATCAGTGCTATAATTCACATATGTGGGGTTGTGATGGGGTCATATTGTCCTAGCTCAAGAGAGCTGATTAGGCAAAACTTTCAAAAGTTCCATTCCCAGTGGGAGGCAGAGTTGAAGTTCGATAGAGATCTATGTGGAACATTGAATATTATTGTATCCTGGGGCTGGTGCTGTGGTGTAGCAGGTAAAGCCACTGCCTGCAGTGCTGGCATTCCTATGGGAGCCAGTTCGAATTTCAGCTGCTCCACTTTTGAAACAGAGGATGGCCCAAGTGCCTGGGCTCCTGCACCCTCTTGGGAGACCTGGATGAAGCTCCTAGCTTAGAATACTGTTTCTCTAAGTGATGTGTGAAGAATACATAGTAAACAGAAGTGGGAATTTCAGTTAGGAGACTGACTATGCAAGAAGTGACAAAAGTTTGACTTAAAGGGGTGAGTAGCATTAAAATTGGGAGGGGTAGACCCTTCCAATCTATAGTTGAGAACTAAAACCAAAATTCATTGAAGCCATTTAAATATATGGATATAATTTTGATAAAATAAAAAATTATAATCATGCCCAATGCTGAGTCACAGATTAAACAATTTATAGAAATACAGAAATGTACATATTCTTTCTTTCTGATTGTTGTAACTTCTAATTCTATACTCCTGAATATGTAAGTTTTGTTTTTTGCATCCTTGGAATACTAGATATTAAGCATAAAGAAACAAAATTGGAAGGGTTTGTTTATTGAGTCATAATTTGGACATATTCGTATAATAATCTTGCCTCTTAAGAAGTATATTAACTCATATCCTTGGTAGTATGCAATGCAGTGAAGATCTTTTCATTAGCAAGATCTAATGACTTGGTATAAAATATAACTAAAATTTATTTAGTACTTCCATAAAATGGACCAGGTAAGTTAGAAAGGTGCAACCAATTAATAAGAGTGCTCAAATTGTCAGTTCTTTATTGACTACTTCAAAAACCTGTGTATGGCATGGCATGACTTCAGTGTTTTATAATCTCAGAGTTGCCAAATTAAAGCATAGAGTTTCCACTTATGCAAGAGTACACTGTTGTATATTTCTATCATTACTTTTCCATCTCAATTTGTACACACATTTCAAAGTTACCTACAAATTTGTTAAGCTGTGTTGAAGTGGAGCTGAAATAAATTAATACAGGGGAATAAATTTGATTAGCATTTCATGCTTCTCAGTTGAATTCAGAGTTGGTTTTGTTTTTCATCATATGCCTATAAAATCCAGTGGTCTGTAGCCTCATTTTACGCACATTAAAATAGTCTCTCAGAGCTGACCAGAGTACTTGAAATATCATTGTATAAAAAAGTTATTATAGATTTGGTTAGTATAGCTGTGACCATTATTTATACATATAGTACCAGTTGATATAAGGACTGAATTAAAATTGAGTTATTGCTAATGAAGGTTATGGGACATAATTATGCCTTAAGATACACTTTCAGGAAAATTCATAGAGCCATAAGATTTGATCAGTCATAAACTGTTTATTTTTTAATTCAATAAACACTTTCCCCAGAAATAGCACCAGAGGATGGTACCTATTTGCTGACAGCTCAAATGGGAAATTTGGTGATGTGGCTGACATCCTCACTCCTGTTATTTCACTCACGGGACCAACATGTACCTTGGTGTTCTGGACTCACATGAATGGTGCCACAGTTGGCTCTCTACAGGTATGGCTTAGACAATAGAATTTTTTGATTTCTCTGACAATTCATCATCTAATATTTGTTTGTTAATAAATTAAAATGGATAATTAGTTCACTGATATCACAATGGTATTGCTGAAGTAGTAAAAATGCAGGTGAATGGCTATTAGTACTCATGTTTTCCTATTTACAACTACAGCCTTTATTATGAGTTTATAGTTTCTGTGCAATTATATTGCATATTAGTGACTTAGATTTCATTATCAGTGTTCTATGTATAAAATAATCCAGTATATATACACTTCTATTTGGATATGTGTTATTGCTGTCTTTGGTTGTAGCATGGTATTCTCTACCCTTTTCAAATACCTTCTTTGATTAAAAAACCAAAATGAATAAAACTATTTGAAACTCACAAACCATTGCTGTAATGGTACAAAAAACTCCAGCATCCCCTCATTCAGAGATGATAATTTCTTGTCAATGATCCCAGTAATGAGGCTTGTAGCCAAAGCACCAAATACAGGATCAGATATGATTCTTTGTAGTAGAATAAAAGTAGAATAATTAGAATTTGGCACTTTAAGCATTTATGGGAAAATGTTTTTTTTGACTGTCCCCCAAGCTGAATTTGTTCCACGTTCAAAAATGTTTTTTGCTATAATATCACCAGTGTAGAATTCTTTTTATTCTATCAGTCCCATTATTTTCTTCCCTTCATTATCAATAAAAACATCGTGAAGATAAATTTTCAGGTATGTGAATCCTATCTCGACTCAATTTTACTAGCAATCTTTTGCCTCCCAGCATTTGAATTAATTTTACTATCATGATTGCCTTATTGTGATTTTCTAACTCCATTATTCTATTTGTAGAATGAAATAATGAATAATACATAGAATATATAATACTAGAATAACTATATAATAGGGTATATAATAGAATAAGAGTAACTCCATTATTGTATCGTGCTGTAAAGCAAGTCATCCTCCTTTGTTTACCTACTGTTTTGTCAGTGTATATTTATAAGTTAATACTTTATTCAGTGTACTATGATCTATTACTATTGTTTGATCCTCAACTTGTCTCATATTTGGTCCTTTAAATTATCCTTTAAAAATGACCTATATTTATTTAAAAGTCCCTATCATTCTTTGAGTCATTTCTTCCTTTCTTGCTAAGATGTTCTAAACATTATTTGTCACATCTCCAGAATTAATCAGAAATAATGATTCCAGTCTTCTCCTGGAAGACCAATTTCTGAAATAATAATGTAAATTCCTGAGTATTTTCTTCCATATCAGGCCCTGGTTCAAAATAACACACTTTTTAAAATATAGTTATTTGAGAGGCAGAGTTACACAGAGTAAGAGAGGGAGAGGAAGAGAGATCTTCCATCTGCTGTGAACCAGATCAGAAGTGGAGCAACCAGGAGAAGAGCATGTGCCCAGATGAGATGCCAACATTGCAGGTGGTGGCTTAACATGCTATGCCACAATTCCAGCCCCATGCACAGAAGATTCTTAAATAATACATGAAGACATATTACTGATAAGAAGCCTTATCTAAAATTCCCTAAATTCCAGAGTATTTGATTGTTTTTGTAGCTATTGTGAATGGGATTGATTTTAGAAGTTCTTCCTCAGCCATGGCATTGCCTGTGTATACAAAGGCCATTGATTTTTTTGCATTGATTTTATATCCTGCTACTTTGCCAAACTCTTCTATGAGTTCCAATAGTCTCTTAGTAGAGTTCTTTGGATCCCCTAAGTAAAGAATCATATCATCTGCAAAGAGGGATAGTTTGAGTTCTTCCTTCAAATTTGTATCCCTTTAATTTCCTTTTCTTGCCTGATAGCTCTGGCTAGATCTTCCAGAACTATATTGAATAGCAGTGGTGAGAGTGGGCATCCCTGTCTGGTACCAGATCTCAGTGGAAATGCTTCCAACTTTTCCCCATTCAATAGGATGCTTGCCATGGGTTTTTCATAAATTGCTTTGATTGTATTGAGGAATGTTCCTTCCAAACCCAGTTTTCTTAGGGTTTTCATCATGAAAGGGTGCTATATTTCATCAAATGCTTTCCCTGCGTCTATTGAGATAATCATATGGTTTTTCTTCTGCAGTCTGTTAATGTGTTGTATCACTTTGATTGTTTTGCGCACATTAAACCATCCCTGCATACCAGGGATAAATCCCACTTGGTCTGGGTGGATGATCTTTCTGATGTGTTATTGCATTCTATTGGCAAGAATTTTATTGAGGAGTTTCTTGATCTCTTCGTAGATTCTGGTTATTAACCCTTTATCAGTTGCATAGTTTGCAAATATTTTTTCCCATTCTGTCGGTTGTCTCTTCACTCTCCTGACTGTTTCTTTTGCAGTACAGAAACTTCTCAATTTGATGCAATCCCAATAGTTGATTTTGGCTCTGACTGCCTGTGCTTCTGGGGTGTTTTCCAAGAAGTCATTGCCAGTACCTATATCTTGCAGGGTTTTTCCAATGCTCTCTAATAATTTGATGGTGTCTGGTTGTAGATTTAAGTCTTTAATCCATGTTGAGTGGATTTTTGTGTAAGGTGAAAGGTAGGGGTCTTGCTTCATGATTCTGCACATGGAAATCCAATTTTCCCAGCACCATTTATTGAATAGACTGTCCTTACTCCAGGGATTGGTTTTGGATCCTTGATCAAATATGAGTTGGCTGTAGATGTTTGGATTGATTTCTGGTGTTTCAATTCTGTTCCATTGGTGTATCCATCTGTTTCTGTACCAGTACCATGCTGTTTTGATTACAACTGCCCTGTAGTATGTCCTGAAATCTGGTATTGTGATGCCTCTGGCTTTGTTTCAGTTGTACAAGATTGCTTTAGCTATTTGAGGTCTCCTGAGTCTCCATATGAATTTCAGCATCATTTTTTCCAGATCTGAGAAGAAGGTCTTCGGTATCTTGATTGGTATTGCATTGAATCTATAAATTGCTTTTGGGAGAATGTACATTTTGATGATATTGATTCTTCCAATCCATGAGCATGGAAGATTTTTCCATTTCTTGGTATCCTCTTGTATTTCGTGCTTTAAGGTTTTGTAATTTTCATCGTAGAGATCTTTAACGTCCTTGGTTAAGTTTATTCCAAGGTATTTGATTGTTTTTGTAGCTATTGTGAATGGGATTGATCTTAGCAGTTCTTCCTCAGCCATGGCATTGTCTGTATATACAAAAGCTGTTGATTTTTGTGCATTGATTTTATACCCTGCTACTTTGCCAAAATCTTCTATGAGTTCCAATAGTCTCTTAGTAGAGTTCTTTGGATCCCCTAAGTAAAGAATCATATCATCTGCAAAGAGGGATAGTTTGAGTTCTTCCTTCCCAATTTGTATCCCTTTAATTTCTTTTTCTTGCCTAATAGCTCTGGCTAGAATTTCCAGAACTATATTGAATAGCAGTGGTGAGAGTGGGCATCCCTGTCTGGTACCAGATCTCAGTGGAAATGCTTCCAGTTTTTCCCCATTCAATAGGATGTTGGCTGTGGGTTTTTCATAGATTGCTTTGATTGTATTGAGGAATGTTCCTTCCAAACCCAGTTTGCTTAGAGTTTTCATCATGAACGGGTGTTGTATTTTATCAAATGCTTTCCCTGCGTCTATTGAGATAATCATATGGTTTTTCTTCTGCAGTCTGTTAATGTGTTGTATCACATTGATTGTTTTGCGCACATTAAACCATCCCTGCATACCAGGGATAAATCCCACTTGGTCTGGGTGGATGATCTTTCTGATGTGTTTTTGCATTCTATTGGCAAGAATTTTATTGAGGATTTTTTCATCTGTGTTCATCAGGGATATTGGTCTGTAATTCTCTTTCAATGCTGCATCTTTTTCCGGCTTAGGAATTAAGGTGATGCTGGCTTCATAGAAAGAATTTGGGAGGACTCCCTCTTTTTCGATTGCTCTGAATAGTTTGAGAAGAATTGGAGTCAGTTCTTCTTTAAATGTCTGGTAGAATTCAGCAGTGAATCCATCTGGTCCTGGGCTTTTCTTTGTTGGGAGGGCCTTTATTACTGTTTCAATTTCTGTCTCAGTTATGCATCTGTTTAGGTTTTCTATGTCTTCCTGGTTCAATTTAGGTAGGTTGCATGTGTCCAGGAATCTATCCATTTCTGATAGGTTTCCCTGTTTGCTGGCATACAAGTCCTTGTAGTAATTTCTGATGATTCTTTTTATTTCTGTGGTGTCTGTTGTTACATTTCCTTTTTCATCTCTGATTTTATTGATTTGAGTCTTTTCTTTTTTTTAGTTAGTTGGGCCAACGGGGTGTCAATTTTGTTTAATTTTTCAAAAAACCAGCTCTTTTTTGGTTGATTTTTTATAATTTTTTTTGGATTCAATCCTGTTGATTTCTTCTCTGATTTTAATTATTTCTCTTCTCCTACTAGATTTGGGAATGGTTTGCTGCAGTTTTTCTAGATCCTTGAGATACACTGGAAGCTCATTTATTTTGGTGTCTTTCCAATTTCTTGATGTAGGCACCTATTGCTATATACTTTCCTCTTAACACTGCTTTTGCTATATCCCATAAGTTTTGATATGTTGTGCTGTTATCCTCATTTACTTCCAGAAAGTTCTTGATTTCTCTTTTGATTTCTTGTATGACCCTTTGTTCATTCAGGAGCATGTTGTTAAGTCTCCATGTGTTGCTAATTTCCAACCTCATTCCACTGTGGTCTGAGAAGCAGCATCATATGATTCTAATTCTTTTGAATTTGCTGAGACTTGCTTTATGGCCTAGTATGTGGTCAGTCCAAGAGTAGGTTTCATGCACTGCTGAGAAGAATGTAAATTTTTTAAAAATATGGAATACTTCACGAAAGATCTCTACGATGAGAATTACAAAATCTTAAAGAAAGAAATAGAAGAGGATATCAAAAAATAGAAAAATCTTCCATGATCATGGATTGGAAGAATCAATATCATCAAAATGTACATTCTCCCAAAAGCAATTTATAGATTCAATGGGATACCAATCAAAATACCAAAGACATTCTTCTCAGATCTGGAAAAAATGATGCTGAAATTCATATGGAGACTCAGGAGACCTCAAATAGCTAAAGCAATCTTGTACAACTGAAACAAAGCCAGAGGCATCACAATACCAGACTTCAGGACATACTACAGGGCAGTTGTAATCAAAACAGCATGGTACTGGTACAGAAACAGATGGATACACCAATGGAACAGAATTGAAATACCAGAAATAAACCCAAACATCTACAGCCAACTTATATTTGATCAAGGATCTAAAACCAATTCCTGGAGCAAGGACAGTCTCTTCAACAAATGGTGCTGGGAAAACTGGATTTCCATGTGCAGAAGCATGAAGCAAGACCCCTACCTTTCACCTTACACAAAAATCCACTCAACATGGATTAAAGACCTAAATTTATGACCACATACCATCAAGTTATTAGAGAACATTGAAGAAACCCTGCAAGATATAGGTACCAGCAAAGACATCTTGGAAAAGACTCCGGAAGGACAGGAGGTCAAAGCCAAACTTAACAATTGGGATTACATCAAATTGATAAGTTTCTGTACTGCAAAAAAAAAAAAAAAAAAAACCGTCAGGAAAGTGAAGAGGTAAACAACAGAATGGGAAAAAATACTTGCAAACTATGCAATTGATAAAGGATTAATAACCAGAATCTACGAAGAGATCAAGAAACTCCATAAAAACAAAACAAACAACCCACTTAAGATATGGGCCAAGGACCTCAATAGACAATTTTCAAAAGAGGAAATCCAAAAGGCCAATAGACACATGAAAAAATGTTCAGGATCACTAGCAGTCTGGGAAACGCAAAACAAAACCACAATGAGGTTTCACCTAACCTGGGTTAGAGTGGCTTACATACAGAAATCTACCAATAACAGATGCTGGTGAGGATGTGAGGAAAAAGGGACACTAACCCACTGTTGGTGGGAATGCAAACTGGTCAAGCCACTGTGGAAGTCAGTCTGGAGATTCCTCAGGAACCTGAATATAACTTGACCATTCAACCCAGCTATCCCACTCCTTGGAATTTACCCAAAGGAAATGAAATTGGCAAACAAAAAAGCGGTGTGCACATTAATGTTTATTGCAGCTCAATTCACAATAGCTAAGAGCTGGAATCAACCTAAATGCCTATCAACAGTAGACTGGATAAAGAAATTATGGGACATGTACTCTGTAGAATACTACACAGAAAAAAAAAATGAAATCCAGTCATTTGCAACAAAATGGAGGAATCTGGAACACATCATGCTGATGGAAATAAGCCAGTCCCAAAGGGACAAATATCATAAGTTCTCCCTGATTGGTGGCAACTAACTGTGCACCAAAAAGGAAACCTGTTGAAGTGAAATGGACACTATGAGACACAGTGACTTGATTGGCCCTTGTCCTGACTGTTGATGTACAACTTAATACTTTATCCCTTTCAGTATTTTGTTTTTGTTCTACTTAATACTATTGGTTGAGCTCTGTAATTAACACACAATTATTCTTAGGTGTTTAAATTTAACTGAAAATTGATCTGTTAAATATAAGAATGGGAATAAGGGAAGGAGAAGATGTACAATTTAAGACAAGCTCAAGCTGACTTTCCCCAAACGGTAGAGTTAGAAACATGCCAGGGGATTCCAATTCAATCCCATCAAGGTGGCATGTACCAATGCCATCTCACTAGTCCCAGTGATCAATTTCAATTCACAATCGATCATAATGATAGGTCTAAGAGTCAAAGGGATCACATAAACAAGACTAATGTCTGCTAATACTGATAGAATTGAAAAGGAGAGAATGATCCCACATGAGAAGAGGGATACACAGCAGACTCATAGAAGGGCAGATGTCCTAAACAGCACTCTGGTCTCAGAATCAGCCCTTAAGGCATTCGAATCTGGCTGAAGAGCCCATGAGAGTATTATAGGCATGGACCAAGACACTCTGGCAAAAAAAAAAAAAAAAAAAAAATAGAAAAGACCTAAATGAAAGATCTCTGTGAGTGAGATCCCAGTGGAAAGAACGGTCCTTCTAAGAAGGAGGTACCTTTCTCTGAAGGGAGGAGAGAACTCTGTTGCAGTTGATTTCTCAACAATGTTGTAGTGGATTCGTTTTTGAGAGGAGGAGCGTGGTAGGGGCAACAGGTGCAGAGTCACCACACAGAACCTGGGAGTCGCTTGAAAGCGGACTTGAGGCATGCAGCCAGCAGACTCATTTATTTCAGTAAGTACAAAAGCTTATATAGTCAAGACCAGCCAATCCGGTCAAGGTGTGGTCTATACCCCAACCAATCACAGCCTTTTGCCAGGCAGGCTCTGTTTGCCATGTAGGTTTCAAAGCCATCCAATCACAGCCTGTTGCCAGGCCGGCTCCGTTGCCAGGTGGCTTTCAAAGCCATTCCTGAGTAACTGACGCTCATTTGCCAGTGGCCATCTTGGCATTGCCTTCTCATTCCACCACAAACTTCCACTTTGACTATGACCTTGTCTAAATAAGATCAAAGTTGGCGAACTCAAAAGGCTTCCATAGCCTTGGCAGCTCATGACAAGAGCCTAGGGTGATTATTGATGCCATAAACAAGAGTGTCAATTTGTTAAGTCAACAACAGGAGTCACTGTGTACTTACTCCTCATGTAGGATCTCTGTCCTTAATGTGCTGTCCAATGTGAATTAATGCTATAACGAGTACTCAAACAGTATTTTACACTTTATGTTGCTGTGTGGGTGCAAACTGTTGAAATTTCTACTTAATATATGTTAAATTGATCTTCTGTATATAAAGAGAACTGAAAATGAATCTTGATGTGAATGGAATGGGAGAGGGAGCGGGAGATGGGAGGGTTGTGGGTGGGAGGGAAGTTATGGGGGAGAAAAAGCCGTTGTTATCCATAAGCTTTATTTTGGAAGTTTATCTTTATTAAATAAAAAGAAAAAAACCCCTAAATTCCAGAACCTTAGAGGTTGTAGGCTAGGAATTTCTTCCTAGAAGCAATCTATAGATGCTGATCCCTGCCCACCATCCTATTTAACTTTTTGCTAAAAGTTTGATCTATTTGAATTGAGATGATACTTGGGTTACCTGCCTCCTGTTTCCCCAATAAAGAGAAGTGAATGGCAGGCCAACTACCTAACCACATCTAAGTCCACTGCTTGATTGGAATTTTAATGTTATATATTCCCTTCCCGTTTTGTTATTGTTGCAGTCTAGAATTGACCATTATTAAATATTGCTTTTTTCCAAATTTTACAAAGGGTATTTTTTAAAATGGTTTTTAAAATATTGGACATTAAATAGGTAGATAAATTATAGAATTGTCACCCTTAAGATAGATAAACTTTTTTTTACCCAAAACCAGTATAAAAGTACAATTGTGTGTGTGAGTATATGTGTTAATAATATGAATGTATCCAGGTAGACTTGGGAGTTGAAGTTATATGTATTTATTGTACATTAGCTTTTTGAAATGATTTTAGTCCCAACAGTCAGCATAACTAGCCATTGGTTTATCATTAGGAAAATTACTTATCCTAGTATATTTGGTGGCCAAGATTAAATGTTCTGAAATATCTTTGAATTTTGTTCAGAATAAAATTTTGTATTGGTAGATAAAAAATTATAAAACACTGATACTTCATAAGCAATTATGAAATAATTAAAATGATACATATCATTAAAATGATAATTAAATGATATCATTTTTATGTGGCTAAATGAAATGTTGATATATTGCTTGAACATAGGACTTGAATTGTAGTGTGGTATTCATACAAAAATATACTTCCTAATCATTCCTTTCAGTATCCCTCAAATGCTTTCAATTTTTTTGTAAAAAATTTATATTTTCTTGACTTAGCTAACTGTTGAAATACACTGGATTTTATATATCAAGAGTTTGACACTTTTGTTATCCGCATAATTTTATAGGACTATGAAACTAATTTTATAATATAATTCACCTGAATTTTGTTAAAATAGAAAAAACCTTTATATACTACTTGGAATTTTAAAAGTCAAGAGATTCATAACCTTTTAATTGGAAAAAAATCTTAGTTTCACAATCTTTAAAAAGCACTGTTGTCATTTGGCTCACCTTGGCAGATAGGCTGAGGCTGTGATCATGCCAGCAGGTGTAATCGTACCTTCCACTCTGCTGATCATAAAGGAACTTTACCTTGCCCAACATGTGTGTAACTCTGAACTGTTCCCCCACTCTAGAACACTGGCCTGAGCTCCCTTTCCCTACCCAGTACATGCTTCTGGGTATCCAATGAAGGAGCAAGCACTCCACTAAGCTAAGAGCTCTCAGATGAGAAAATCAACAGGTGTTCCCACTAAAGCCTAAATTTAAAAGTAGAACTATAAGAAACATTGAGAAAGGAGACAATATGATTCCTAAAAGGAACACAACAACACTTTAATATTAGAATGTGAAAACAGAGATTGATGAGAGGCATGAAAAGGAATTCAAAAAAAATTATCATAAGATTACTCAAAAACACAGAAGCAAATACATGAGTGAAATCCATACACAGCATAGATATGTGATTTTTCTGGGTGGTAGATTAGAAAAATCAAACTTAAATATTAGAAGTAAATAATTCAATATGTTAAATGTAGTGGAAAACCTTAACAGATTTGGTGAGGCAGAAAGAATATCAGAGGTAGGAGAAAATATTTGGAAATATGCCATAAATATTAGAAAAACTAAAAATAGTGTTTGAGATTTACAGAGTTATATATAAAATGACCAAAAGTATGTGTTTTGCAGAAGGACAGGGACAGCCAAGTATAGCCATGACTGAGAAGCAACCTGTAAAATCAGCTCCGCTCAAAATGGCTGCAAAAATTTAAATACCTTGAGAGAAATCGAGCCAAAGATGTGAAAGTTCTCTGCAATGAAAATTACAGAATGTTAAAGAAATATGAGAAAACACCAGAAAATGTAAAAGTCTTCCATATACATGAATTGGAAGAATTGAAATCATCACAATGTCCATATTACGCAAAGCAATTTACAGATTCAATGTGATCCCAATCAAAATACTAAAGACATTCTTCTTAGATCTAGAGCAAATGACCCATAAATTTATATGGAATCACAAGAGACCCTGAATAGCTAAAGCAATCTTAAACAATAAAAATAAAGTTTGAGGCATCACAGCACCATACTTTAAGACATATTACATGATCATTTTAATCAAGACATCCTGGTACTGGCACAAGAATAGACAGGTGGACAAATGGAATATATTAGACACCCTTGAAATTCACACATTTGCAACCAACTAATATGGAGAACATCAGGAGAACTCTGTAAGACATTGGCATAGGCAAAGACTTCTGGGCAAGACCCCAAGGCGCACACAATAAAGGCAGAAATAGACAAATGGGATTATATCAAGCTAAGAAGCTTCTGCACAGCAAAGTAGATTCTCAACAAAGAGGCATGTTACAGAATAGGAGAAAATATTAGCAAATTACACAGTAGAGGACTAATATCCTTGTTATATAAGGAGCTCAAGAAACTCAACAAAACAAGCAATCCAGTTAAGAAACAGGCTAAGGATATGAACAGGCATTTTTTAAGGTATGAAATTCAAATGGCCTAAAACAGATGAAAAGATGCTCAGGATCACTAGTCATCAGGCAGATGAAAATAAAAACCACGCTGAAGTTTCACCTCAGCCCAGTTAGAATAGTTATCATCTAAAAGTCAAGTAACATACTGGCAAGGATGTGGCGGAAAAAGATACCTTCATGCACTATTGGTAGAAATGTAAGCTAGTATAGCCATCATGGAAGAAACTATGAAGATTGTTCAGAAATCAAAAAATAGAAATACCATATGCCTCAGCCATCTCACTCCTGGAAACTTACCCAAATGAAATGAAATCAGCATATGAAAGAGCTATCTGTATCTCTGTGTTTATTGTAACTCAATTTACAATAGCTAAAATATGGAATCAACTCACATGACCATAAACTGATGACCAGATAAATTGTATATGTGTGTAATTAAATACACATATGTGTGTATACGTATATTTACATATAGTATAGATTACTACTCAGCCATAAAAAAGAATGAAATCCTGTCTTTGTCAACAGAATGAATGCAATTGGAGACTGCTATACTTAGTGAAATAAGACAGTCCTAGAAAGAGAAATATCATGTTTTCCCTGATATGGAAAGTACAAAATATATGGTGTGTATGAGCAAAATTGACTTTTTGAGATTTTATTATTGTTATAGTCCTTTCCATACTCTGGAGCATCTGTGGTTTTTCTACCTACTACTTTATTAATCCCTTACTTAGGAGAGGGTTAAACTTGTGATTATAAAGTAAATTGAAAGTATGTCACTAGAAAATTAAAAGAAAATGAGAAAAGAAGGAGGAGGGAGGGTGGGAGTGAGGTGGGAAGTATCATTATTCTCTTACAACTGTATATATAAAATTAATGAAATTCGTTCCCTTTTTATAAATAAAAAGTAAAGCAATTCTGTGAAATAATAAGCCGTCTTTTTACACTGTGAGATTTTTCTGTTTACTATTTCAATTGTGCTCTTGATGGCTTTTTTCAGTCTTAAAGAAGACCTGTGATAATTTGGCTGATAAGACAGATCTGAATTCCTCTTGCTGGTACTAATGTGGTTATGTTGGCTCCAAGGCTCTTGGACGGGGGGCTCCTAGAGTCCCAGTACAGATGGATGTCCACTAATATCACCCATCTGAGCTGTTAAAGTTGAATGGGCTCACACTGTAATATTAAAGCCCATTGAAACACATAGAATAATGAAGGTCATTCTCAAAAGAGCATTTTAGTATGAAACTCCATTATTCATCATCTAATGATACAAATAATATCTCATAAAATATCAATTGCTACTACTATAAGCTTTTTAAAAATGTAATATAGTTGAGTTCTTAATTAGATTGGACTAGCTAACATATATATCTTGGGACTAGCAACACTGTATACCCTTATTACATAAGGCTTGTAGGATTCTCTGGGAGCACAAATGCCCTAATTTATGGTACAAAACAAAAGTGCTTGGCCGGCTCTGCGCCTCAATAGGCTAATCCTCCGCCTGTGGTGCTGGCACACCGGGTCCTAGTCCCAGTCGGGGCTCCGGATTCTGTCCCGGTTGCCCCTCTTCCAGGCCAGCTCTCTGCTATGGCCCGGGAGTGCAGTGGAGGATGGCCCAAGTGCTTGGGTCCTGCACCCCATGGGAGACCAGGAGAAGCACCTGGCTCCTGCCTTCGGATCAGCGTGATGTGGGCCGCGGCGGCCATTGGAGGGTGAACCAAAGGCAAAGGATGACCTTTCTCTCTCTCTCTCTCTCTCTCTCTCTCACTGTGTGCCTGTCAAAAAGAAAAATAAAGTGCTTAATGAAGACTCTCAGCTCTTATCTCAGCAACATCATGTGGATATTCAAGTTCTTGACAATCACTTAGAAAACTATTGAAAATATTTCAACTTTGTTTACCTCGTTTGTCTCCATAGGTGCTCATTAAGAAAGGCAACGTTACTTCTAAACTTTGGGCTCAGACTGGCCGGCAGGGTGCACAGTGGAAGAAAGTGGAAGTGTTTTTAGGCACTCATTTGTACACACAGGTTTGTAATTTTAATTGGTTATGTGAGGAGGAAGATTCTCCACCCCTCTTAATCTTGATTTATTTCCTTCACTCCAGTCCTGTCCTGCCATTCCCTTTCTATCGTGAAATATGAATGCATAGACTTAAGACAACATTACAGGTGGGGTTTTCCCTCAGGTACTTAGAATTCTAGAATGATCTAATTTCTTAGAATTAGATAATAATACTTCTTGGAATATTTAAATTGAGCAGCAATCGTCTTCCCTCTGCATTAGCTTTCTATACTTTGCTCTATTTGGCAAGTATATTCTGAGACTGTAGAGTAATTAAATTATTTCAAACCTGATTGAAAAGGCAGTGTGTGAAAACAGTGTGTGATTAAACTTCATTATAGGTAATTTACCTAATTCAGAATATTGAGAAATATAATAATATGTGATGCCATATTTGTCTCCATGTATTATATTATTGGTAGGATGAGAACTATACACATAAAATAAAGTTCAAGTCGTATAGTAATTAAAATATTTAAAATCAAAATAATAATGTGCCAAGGTATTTGGTATAGGTTCTATTTTTTTATGGATTATGAAAAAAGGAAGGGATATATGGGCCGTGATTTTGTTGGGAATTTTCTTTGAAGATAAGACTTAAAATTAAAATTTGAATAAGCAAAGTAAGAGCCTTTTAAATAGGAAATATTTTATTTTTTAATTTTTAGGCTTAATTTCATGAATTTAGAAATAATCATCTCTAGTTAGAATGGATAAGATGCTTGTTAAAAACTGCATTTCCACTGTTCTTCATGTGTAACAGGAATAGCAAGTTGATTTTGAATGTTGAGTAATTGCATGAACAGTTGTGAACATTCTCTGACATGTCAGCCCCTTTCAACTGCCATGGAAACATGGATTGCATAGAACTGCATAAAGGCATTGACCCAGCATTATGGCCGGTTTCTTGGAGTGACAGGAATATGAAATCCCATTCACATATGTGTGTATATATATATATATATTGCCTTTCACTGCAATCTAGTTTACCTGTGAATCATTTGCAGACAATTGAAGTAGATAAAAATAAGTTGAATTTGAAGAAATTATACATTAATTTAATGGCCTTACACAGTAAGAATTTTACTATTAGAAGGATTATAACTCTTCAGTCTCTAGGAGCTTTAAATTTAGACAGGAAGAATCCTCAGCAAGAACATGTGGAGATCTCTGCTGCTGTCAGGGGTAGGGTTGCACACTGGGTAGTGACCTCCGTAACTAGTTCTGTGCACATAGAATACAGTCCTGTGCTGCATAGTGATGTTTAGGTCAATGATGGAACATGTAAATGATGGTGGCCTTTGGAATTATGTTGCCTATCAATGTCATGGCTTAGTTTGTGTAAGCACTCTCTCTGATGTTCCCACGACAATGAAATTGCTTAGTGATACATTTCTCAAAATGTATCCCCATTGTTAAGTGATGCATGCTTGAATGTTTATAGTGAAATCATGTTCAAAAGAACATTAAGGGGAGCTTCAGTGTGTGGAATAAATTACTTAACATTTCTGCAATTTTAGCTTTTCACATGTTGAAATTGAATGAAGTATATCCACATTGCTAGAAAGTTAAAACCAAATGTTAATAGCTAGTGGACATTCACTGTTTGATGTGGGTCACTCATTTCTATAGTAAAAAATTGAGACCTTGCTATGTGCAAGTACATTACACTTGCCCAGTAGATACAGAGATGAGTCCCCACACTGCTAATGATTCTTCCTCCATTCTTAAAACAGTGTTACCTTTAGCCTCAGAGAATGTTTCCAACTGTTAAGAAAAAGCATAATCTATTTTTAGACATTGCATGCCAAAACATCACTAGGAAACTTGAATTGTTTTATTTGGGAAAACTCAAATTTAAATATTTAATCGATTTTTTTTATAATTGGTGCAATCACATCTAAAGCAATTACTACATACTGAGTGCTACATTTTGCTTGAAACTTTAAATGTCTTGTTTTCAGAATAATCCTATGAGGCATATACTGTTAGCTCTATGGAGAACTATGTTGAAGTTAAGTAAGTTGCCCTAGTTTATGTAACTACAAAATGGCAGAGACAGACTTTAAACACAGGCAGCCATCCAGAGTCCACATAGTCTACAGTCCAATTGTTATGCATATTACTGCCAAATCTTAAGTAAAATATGTATCTGATTTTATTCTACCTGAAAAAGATGCATCATCATTTTTCTTCTTAAAAAATACTTCACAGTAATCAGTATTAATTGTGGAATTCCAGTCAACATCACTTGGACATGGCAGACAGCTAAACTTTTGACTACTGGATAGAAATACTTCATAGTGAAAAGCTGATGAGTTAAATGTTCAGATTATCCAAATAGTAGTGTATCTTTCTCGTTGTGGAACAGCGTTACCCGCTCGCCTGGCCCAAATTCTCTTCTAAGACAGGGTGTAGTCCTGTTTATTCTTCCTAGTTTCACATCTTAGTTATTCCCAAATACTTCAACTGCCTTAAAATTTATTTTTCTTTTCTATCTCATCTTCTGTGAAGAATAATTTATTCTTTTTATGTAAATTCATTGTGCAAAAACCTGTATTTTTATTTAGCTAGTATGGAAGGCACAATTTTAACTATACTGCCCTCTCACTTTAAAAGGGAAATAATACTAACTCGCATAGTAGTATAAATTATACATCATTTTCAAATTCTTTCAAGAAAAAGTTACTTAGGATTGATCAAGAGGGGTTTAGGAGATTGGTATCAGTAAATATTTTGTATGAAATAGCTAAGGTACGCTTGATCCAAGTTTTCTTTGAAATCTATGAATATGTCATGTGTTAATGTTTTAACTTTTAATGGAATGTCATGGAGACAATGAAGTAATTCCATTTAGATCTCATAAACCTAATAATGAGACTTCAGTTCCATGAACAGTGTCCACTGTTGATCCAAGCAGTGGTATTGTTACAAAATAAAGATAGGATTGTTGAAAGCTTCAGTGATTCATTATTTTTCATTACTTCTGCCAAGTCATGTATGTGGGAAATTGAGGCCAGGTAACATGACATATGAGGATTATGTCTATCACATACATTAATCAAAGACTAACCAAAGTCATTTAAATTCAAAAGATGTGGCCAATTTACAAAAAAAAAATCTCATGGTATTGAGTTTTACCATCTTTGAGCTTTCAAACTATTCAGGTGGGCATGGACCTCAAGAGTGGGAAGAATTGAGTGAAATAAAGGATGTGCTTGTATATTTTTTCTTCTAATTCATTTCGACTGATTGAGCTGCTTCCTTGTGTGATGAGGCTCTAAGGAATGTGCAGACCCTGTTTTGGATCTAGAGACAGCAGGGGCATCAGTGTGGGTTGTTGACTGGTGCCAATGTTATTGACCCTGTAGCCTAAAAATGCTAAATGTAAGACAATTGTATTGCCACATTCGCATTTTTAGGTGTTGAAAATGGTAAACTTTGACCCCTAACTTCTCGTGGGTCACATTCAGTATGGGAACATTTTTGGTGGTTGTCAGGTTGAATTTTGATTTTAATATTAAGTTCTTGCACCAAGTTTTGAACATCTTGTTTGACAGCTTCACCTCCAATTGACATTTTCTTTTTGTTCTTAGATCGTCTTCAGGGCAAAACGTGGTGTCAGTTACATGGGCGATGTAGCAGTGGATGATGTTTCCTTTCAAAATTGTTCACCCTTACCCAGCCCAGACAGAAAATGCACTGCTCAAGAATTCACGTGTGCTAATAAGCACTGCATTGCGAAGGACAGGCTGTGTGATTTTGTGAATGACTGTGCTGACAATTCAGATGAGACTTCTTTTATTTGTGGTAAGTGGGAGTGTTCTGCTTCCTCAATTTTGCCTTTATTTCCAGCAATCTTATTCAGTAAGTGTTTCTGTGTTGAAATGTACAGGGACATATATTTCAGTAGCAGGGGTAGGCAAGATGATTGGACTAGTGAAATGCATTCCTTTCTTAATACTTAGGATTTAGAATTAATTTAAAACTACTTGATGGATTTTAGTATTTATGAAGTAACTAGAGATAAATCTGAAAAAAATTATCTTCAAAGACAAAATGGAAACAAGTATTTACCAAATGGAAACAGTTTTTTTTTTTTTTTTTAAAAGCAAAATATTGATCAGAGTCCATTTGAGCAGATCTGGCAAGCTACCATTCTTTAGTCCATTTCATAGTATGGTGTTGACTCTAGTGAATAATCATGTGACAATTAAAAAGCTTTAATATTTTATATAAAGTGATTTCCCAAAGGAGATGGAGGTCAGTGTTTGAAAATTTCTGATGGATATAAAGTCACACTTAAAAGCACCTTCTAAAACACCCTTAACTGATTGAACATATATGCTATTTAGATTGGCCTGAAAATTACACAAAACAGTGTATTTGTTGCCTTATTTCACCACACATGAGAAAAATATAAATTGTCAATATGCAGTTTGACAAATTTTTTGCCTTAGCATAATTTTGTACTACAGTTTGATATTATTTCCTTCTTGACACTGAAAATGAAATATAAAGAACAGTTTCCATATAATAAGAGATCATGGGGATGGTGCTATGGCACATTGGGTTAACATCCTGGCCTAAAGTGCTGGCATCCCATATGGGTGCCGGTTCAAGACCTGGCTGCACCTCTTCTTTTCCTTCCTTCCTTCCTTCCTTCCTTCCTTCCTTCCTTCCTTCCTTCCTTCCTTCCTTCCTTCCTTCCTTCCTTTCTTTCTCTCTCTCTCTCTCTCTCTCTCTCTCTCTCTCTCTCTCTTTCTTTCTTTCTTTCTTTCTTTCTTTCTTTCTTTCTTTCTTTTACAGGCAGAGTGGACAGTGGGAGAGAAAGACAGAGAAAAAGGTCTTCCTTTTTGCCATTGGTTCCCCCTCCAATGGCCGCTGCGGCCGGCGCACCGCGCTGATCCGAAGGCAGGAGCCAGGTGCTTATCCTGGTCTCCCACGGGGTGCAGGGCCCAAGGACTTGGACCATCCTCCACTGCACTCTCTGGCCACAGCAGAGAGCTGGCCTGGAAGAGGGGCAACAGGGACAGAATCCGGCGCCCCGACTGGGACTAGAATCTGGTGTGCCAGCGCCGCAAGGCGGAGGATTAGCCTAGTGAGCCGCAGTGCAGGCTGTGCTCCTCTTCTGATCCTGCTCTCTGCTATGGCCTGGGAAAGCAGTAGAAGATGGCCCAAGTCCTTGGGCCGCTGCAACCGCATGGGAGACCTGGAATAAGCTCCTGGCTCCTGGCTTCAGATTGGCACAGCTCTGCGCGTTTGGGCCAGTAGGGGAGTGAACCAGCGGTTGGAAAACTCTCTCTCTCTCTCTCTCTCTCCCTCTCTCTCTTCCTCTCCTTCTTTCTCTGTGTAACTCTGACTTTCAAATAAATAAATACATCTTAAAAAAAAAAAAGAGCTCACATTTCAGAACTTCTAACTTTCAAAGCCATTTTTGTTTACTAATTTCTGCTTGGTTTCACTGAAGCCCTGTGAGGTAAGTATGCTGGAACAGATCCTAGAAATGCTTTCTGTGATTGAAGTTCTCAGCAAGAGTGGTGAAGGTTTTGTGATGTTCATGAAACTAGTACTGACAAAGTTGGTCCTAGAACCCAAGTGTTTTGATTTACGATCCATTGTTTTGTCCAGACATTTAACATTTCTGTGTAAAATTGATTTTAAATGTCTTAGAGCAATCTTCGTACTATTACATGCTAATTAGTTCCTTTATTTGTGGGTTATTAGAGTATCCACTTTCATCATACAAACTGAACAAAAATAATTGGATACAGTTCTGTCTTAATCATTATTTTATGCATAGTTTATGCTATATTTTTAGTGTATTTTGCACCAAATGCTTTCAAATTTTTTTCATTGACATTTTCATTTGAATATCAAAGAGATCTATTAGGTTATCAGTTAAGACCAGCGTTATGGTTTTAAATTGTATTTGTAGTATTAAAAATGTATTTCTTTCCCAGAGAAGTTACTGAGTGAAAGTTTTTTAGAATGTAAACATCTAAGTAAATCTTTCATATAAATCTTTGTATCCAGGCTCTAAGTTAATGAATATTTGTAGGACTTTCTATCTGTAATTAGAAAAGGAACTGATATACTAACGGGTTCAGAAATACATTGGAAACTTACTCTTGATATTTCTTTAATAGGGAACATAGACAAACGCAATCACAAGCTTTTAGAGGGTTAGTTGTATCAAAGGGTGCATTTTGATGAACAGATTACCAGATCCCTCTCAGCTAAAAAATTGAATTAGTTCCACAAATTGTGTTTGGAAAGGAAAACATTTTCTGCTCCTTTGAGCAAATAAACAAAACGTCTTGATTAAACCCTTGAAGTAACCGGAATTTTTACAGTGATTCTACTGGAAAGATTTCTTTATACATTTAATTGCTTGCTTTTATTGCACATGTTAAGAAATTAACCTGTATTCCAAGTCTGCTGATTTTAAATGTTAGGTTTTAATTAAAGAGAGGCTAGGATCTGCTCCATGACTTATGAGTAGTGTTATTATCCAGCTTGTGCTATAAACTTGGATGTCTAAATTACTCTCCGGGGAATAGGAACTGATTTCAAAAGATTGGCCAGTAACCAACCAAATCTTTGGACATAAAGTCTACAATGGATTTTTTTTTTTGAGTATTCTAATAACTTTGAATGTGTATCACAACTATAGAAAACTTTTGAAATATTAGAAAAGTACCTTGTAGGATAGCAGAAAGGCTAAAAATCTCTTAAAAGACAAAGACATCTCTAATGGAGGGAAAGAAAACAATCTATTATAACAAACACCTAATGCCTTAATATTCTGCACATCAATGTGAAATCTAAAAACCTAATCTATCAGAAAAATTTTAAATGTATTTGTTTTATAATTTGAATGATATTACTAAAAGAGGACACAGATCAAAGAGTGATTAGTGTATTTAAGAACTTAAAATCTTACTTGTACATGACTCTGGTTTATAGAGTCCTTTTGGAAACTATTTTCATTTTCCAATACATTCTTTTTTTTTTTTTTTTTGACAGATTGGACAGTGAGAGAGAGAGAGAGAGAGAGAGAGAAAGGTCTTCCTTTGCTGTTGGTTCACCCTCCAATGGCTGCTGCGGCCGGCGCGCTGCGGCCGGCGCACAGCCCTGATCCGAAGCCAGGAGCCAGGTGCTTTTCCTGGTCTCCCATGGGGTGCAGGGCCCAAGCATTTGGGCCATCCTCCACTGCACTCCCTGGCCATAGCAGAGAGCTGGCCTGGAAGAGGGGCAACCGGGACAGAATCCGGCGCCCCGACCGGGACTAGAACCCGGTGTGCTGGTGCTGCTAGGCAGAGGGTTAGCCTGTTGAGCCGCAGTGCCAGCCTATTTTCCAATACATTCTAATTAGTGTATTTATGAGTATTATTGATATACAGTTGAGAATATCTGATGCCTCCCCCAGTGATTCCATTCTACACTCTTGTAAGTAAAGATACATAATATTTGATCAACATAATTAGTAAGATGCTGAACATAATGAATATATCTTAAATTATTTACCAACTGCAAGTTGGGGAAAATATTTGCAAACCACCAATCTGACAAAGGCTTAATATCCTGAATATATCAGAAACTTAAACTCAACAACAAAACACCAACCATTCCAGTTAAGAAACTCATTAGACAGTCTCAAAAGTACAAATGGCCAGTGAAGATATGAGAAAATGCTCAAGACCACTTGTCATCAGGGAAATACAATTCAAAACTACAATGAGTTATTGCCTCACCCCTGTCAGAATGGCTAAAATATGACACACAGAGAAACAAATAAGCAAACAACCAAAAGACAGGAACATATTGTATCAAAGAGATACCTGCACCACCATGTTTATAACAGCACTGTTCACAATAGCCCAAATTTGGAAGTAACCAAGGTGTCCATCATCAGATGAATTGATAAAGAAAATGTGGCACATACACAATGGAATAGTATTCAGCTATAAAAAATGAAACTTTGTCATTTGTAGTAAAGTGGATGCAACTGGAGGATATCATATTGATTGAAAAAAGCCGTACACAAATATTGCAGGTTCTCTTTTAAATGTGGGAGCTAAAATTGTTTTATTTTTTATTTTGTAAACTTTTATTTAGTAAATATAAATTTCCAAAGTACAGTTTATGGATTACAATGGCTTTTCCCCCCAATAATTTCCCTCCCACCTGCAACCCTCCCATCTCCTGCTCCCTGCATTCACATCAGGATTCATTTTCAATTATCTTTATATACAGAAGATCGATTTAGTATATATTAAGTAAAGATTTCATCAGTTTGCACCCACACAGAAACACAAAGTGTAAAATACTGTTTCAGTACTAGGTATAGCATTAATTCACATTGAACAACACAATAAGGACAGAGATCCTACATGAGGAGTAAGTACACAGTGACTCCTGTTGTTGACGATGATGAGATAGAAGAAATACAAGATTCGGATTTCAACAAATTTATGATAAGAACATTTAGAAGTTTTCAAAAACAAATTCTTGAACTACAGAAATCCTTACAGGACAGGATAAAATTGTTTTAAAAAGGAGAGAGGTGCCTGTGTGGATCAGTATTGCTACAAATATAGTATTGTGAAGCTTTGTTTTATATATTTGTCAAACTAATGATGAAGAATGTGATATTATAGTTTTAATGATCTGTGATGACTTTGAAATTCATGGCAAAGGGGCCGGCGTTGTGGCTCACTTGGTTAATCCTCTGTCTGCGGCACCGGCATCCCATATGGGTGCCAGTTCTAGTCCTGGTTGCTCCTCTTCCAGTCCAGCTCTCTGCTGTGGCCTGGGATAGCAGTGGAGGATGGCCCAAGTGCTTGGGCCCCTGCACCTGCATGGGAGACCAGGAGGAAGCACACCGCGTTCTAGTCCCGGTCGGGGTGCCAGATTCTGTCCCGGTTGCCCCTCTTCCAGTCCAGCTCTCTGCTATGGCCCGGGAGTGCAGTGGAGGATGGCCCAAATTCTTGGGCCCTGCACCTGCATGGGAGACCAGGAGAAGCACCTGGCTCCTGGCTTCGTATCAGCGCGATGCGTCGGCCGCAGTGTGCCGGCCGCAGCAGCCATTGGAGGGTGAACCAACAGCAAAGGAAGACCTTTCTCTCTGTCTCTCTCTCTCACTGTCCACTCTGCCTGTCAAAAAAAAAAAAAATGTCCATTCTCCCAAAAGCAATTTATAGATTCAAGGTGATACCAATCAAAATACCAAAGACATTCTTCTCAGATCTGGAAAAAATGATGTTGAAATTCGTATGGAGGCACAGGAGACCTCGAATAGCTAAAACAATCTTGTACAACAAAAACTAAGCCAGAGGCATAACAATACCGGATTTCAGGACATACTACAGGGCAGTTGTAATCAAAACAGCATGGTTCTGGTACAGAAACAGATGGATACACCAATGGAACAGAATAGAAACACCAGAAATCAATACAAACATCTACAGCCAACTTGCATTTGATCATGTATCTAAAACCAATTCCTGGAGCAAGGACAGTCTATTCAATAAATGGTGCTGGGAAAACTGGATTTCCATGTGCAGAAGCTTGAAGCAAGACCCCTACCTTTCACCTTACACAAAAATCCACTCAACATGGATTAAAGACCTAAATTTATGACCAGATACCATCAAGTTATTAGAGAACATTGGAGAAACTCTGCAAGATATAGGCACAGGCAAAGATATCTTGGAAAAGACCCTGGAGGCACAGGCAGTCAAAGCCAAACTTAACAATTGGGATTGCATCAAGTTGAGAAGTTTCTGTACTGCAAAACAACTGTCAGGAAAGTGAAGAGGTAACCAGCAGAATGGGAAAAAATATTTGCAAACTATGCAACCGATAAAGGGTTAATAGCCAGAATCTACAAAGTGATCAAGAAATTCCACAACAACTGTGGTGACTCTTCCTCCTTACCACAGGAGAATTAGGCAGGCTGCCTGCAGCTTGCCTTGGTCGAGGAGGGGAAGTGCGCCACCTGCCACTCAACCTTCCCCAAACCTCTGGGGACAATCAGATGCGGTGGGGAGCCCAGTCAAAGCAGGATCTCACTTTATTATAAAAGGGAGGTGTGTATATAGCTGTGGTACAGAGCAAGTGGATGCGGGCAAGGGGTGGGGTGATATGATGTGAAAGGGTTTTAGTCACTCCTATTATACCACCTTAATGATCATTAGGCAAAAGGGCCCTGGGGCTGGGTCTTTTACTGCCAGGGATTTGAAACTTAAAGACAGGTTTTCAAATTCGAGGCAGGCTCAGGAAATTTCCTCTAGGCCTCTCTGGATTTAGCCTCCCCCACAACAACCCACTTAAGAGATGGGCCAAGGACCTCAATAGACATCATTCAAAACAATCAAATACCTTGGAATAAACTTAACCAAAGACGTTAAAGATCTCTACGATGAAAATTACAAAACCTTAAAGAAAGAAATAGAAGAGGATACCAAGAAAAGGAAAAATCTTCCATGCTCATGGATTGGAAGAATCAATATCATCAAAATGTCCATTCTCCCAAAAGCAATTTACAGATTCAATGCAATACCAATCAAGATACCGAAGACCTTCTTCTCAGATCTGGAAAAAATGGTGCTGAAATTTATATGGAGGCACAAGAGACCTCGAATAGCTAAAGCAATCTTGTACAACAAAAACAAAGCCGGAGGCATCACAATACCAGATTTCAGGACATACTACAGGGCAGTTGTAATTAAAACAACATGGTACTGGTACAGAAACAGATGGATACACCAATGGAACAGAATTGAAACACCAGAAATCAACCCAAACATCTACAGCCAACTTATATTTGATCAAGGATCTAAAACTAATTCCTGGAGCAAGGACAGTCTATTCAATAAATGGTGCTGGGAAAATTGGATTTCCACGTGCAGAATCATGAAGCAAGACCCCTACCTTACACCTTACACAAAAATCCACTCCACATGGATTAAAGACCTAAATCTACGACCTGACACCATCAAGTTACTAGAGAACATTGGAGAAACCCTTCAAGATATTGGCACAGGCAAAGAATTTCTGGAAAAGACCCGGGAGGCACAGGCAGTCAAAGCCAAAATCAACTATTGGGATTGCATCAAATTGAGAAGTTTCTGTACTGCAAAAGAAACAGTCAGGAGAGTGAAAAGACAACCGACAGAATGGGAAAAAATATTTGCAAACTATGCAACAGATAAAGGGTTAATAACCAGAATCTACAAAGAGATCAAGAAACTCCACAAAAACAAAACCAACAACCCACTTAAGAGATGGGCCAAGGACCTCAATAGACATTTTTCAAAAGAGGAAATCCAAATGGCCAACAGGCACATGAAAAAATGTTCAAGGTCATTGGCAATCAGGGAAATGCAAATCAAAACCACAATGAGGTTTCACCTCACCCCGGTTAGAATGGCTCACATGCAGAAATCTACCAACAACAGATGCTGGCGAGGATGTGGGGAAAAAGGGACACTAACCCACTGTTGGTGGGAATGCAAACTGGTCAAGCCACTATGGAAGTCAGTCTGGAGATTCCTCAGAAACCTGAAGATAACCCTACCGTTCGACCCAGCCATCGCACTCCTTGGAATTTACCCAAAGGAATTTAAATTGGCAAACAAAAAAGAGGTCTGCACCCTAATGTTTATTGCAGCTCAATTCACAATAGCTAAGACCTGGAACCAACCTAAATGCCCATCAACGATAGACTGGATAAAGAAATTATGGGATATGTACTCTTTAGAATACTATACTGCAGTAAGAAACAACGAAATCCAGTCATTTGCAACAAAATGGAGGAATCTGGAACACATCATGCTGAGTGAAATAAGCCAGTCCCAAAGGGACAAATACCATATGTTCTCCCTGATCGGTGACGACTGACTGAACACCAAGAGGGAAACCTGTTGGAGTGAGGTGGACACTATGGGAAATGGTGGCTTGATCAGCATAGCCCTGACTGTTAATGAACAACTAAATACATTATCCCTCTTTGTAGTTTTTTTATCTGTTCTACTTAATATGACTGGTTTAGATCTGTAATTGATGCACAGTTATTCTTAAGTGTTGAAAATTAACTGAAATGTGATCCCTGTTGAACATGGTGGTGGGAATGGGAGAGGGAAGAGATGTATAATTTGGGACATGCTCAGGCTGACTTGCCCCAAGTGGTGGAGTTGGAAGCATACCAGGGGATTCCAATTCAATCCCATCGAGGTGGCATGTACCAATGCCATCTCACTGTTCCAGGTGATCAGTTTCAGTTCACAGTTGGTCATGGTGAAGGGACTGGGAGTCAAAGGGAGCACATAGACAAGTCTAGTACCTGCTAACGCTAACTGATGGAGTAAATAAAGGGGAGAGTGATCCAACATGGGAAGTGAGATACTCAGCAGACTCATAGAATGGCAGATGTCCTAAATAGCACTCTGGCCTCAGAATCAGCCCTAAAGGCATTCGGAGCTGGCTGAAAAGCTCATGAGAGTATTTCAGGCATGGAAAGCCAAGACACTCTGGCAAAAGATCTCTGCGAGTGAGATCCCAGTGGAAAGAACAGGCCATCAAAGAAGGAGGTACCTTTCTCTGAAGGGAGGAGAGAACCTCCACTTTGACTATGACCTTGTCTAAACAAGATAAGAGTTGGAGAACTCAGAGGGCTTCCATAGCCTTGGAAACTCATGACTGGAGCATAGGGAGATTACTGATGCCATAGACAGGAGTGTCAATTGGTAAAGTCAACAACAGGAGTCACTGTGCACTTACTCCTCATGTAGGATCTCTGTCCTTAATGTGCTGTACATTGAGATTTAATGCTATAACGAGTACTCAAACAATATATTTCACTTTGTGTTTCTATGGGGGTGCAAACTGTTGAAATCCTTACTTAATGCATACTAAACTGATCCTCTGTAAAAAAAAAAAAAAAAAAAAAAAAAAAAGAAAGAAAGAAATTATCAATTCCCAACTTGACTCTCACTGGGATTAAACATGACAATAGGTCTGCTCTGATTTCATCATCATTTAAAAAAATCATCTATTATTTTTCACTTTATGTTTCTGTGTGGGAGCAAGCTGTTGAAATCCATACTTAATGTATACTAAGCTGATCTTCTGTATATTAAGATAATCGAAAATGAATCTTGATGTGAATGGAAGGGGAGAGGGAGTGGGAAAGGGGAGGGTTGTGGGTGGGAGGGACGGTATGGGGGGAAAGCCATTGTAATCCATAAGTCGTACTTTGGAAATTTATATGCATTAAATAAAAGTTTAAAAAAAAAAAAAAAAAAAAAAAGAGGAAATCCAAATGGCCAACAGACACATGAAAAAATGTTCAGGATCACTAGCAATCAGGGAAATGCAAATCAAAACCACAATGAGGTTTCACCTCACCCCAGTTAGAATGGCTCACATTCAGAAATCTACCAACAACAGATGCTGGGGAGGATGTGGGGAAAAAGGGACACTAACCCACTGTTGGTGGGAATGCAAACGGGTAAAGCCACTATGGAAGTCAGTTTGGAGATTCCACAGAAACCTGAATATAACTACCATACAACCCAGCCATCCCATTCCTTGGAATTTACCCAAAGCAAGTTCTTTTGCAAAGATTTACAATTTAATTACAGGCATTTTATTTTAGTTTTATTGTATAAAATGCTGTTACAATTTTCAAATTTTTAAACAAAATTAAACATCTTAAGATCAAATTCAAGAATATACATTGTTAACATTAGAAATACTCTTATATGGGTATATACTACATAAAGGGTAATAGTGCTATGGGGAATGTGTCAAGCCTTTTTCAGCTCATAGTTCTGCGACTTGCAGTGTGATCCCTAGCAAACTTTATTCTCAACTTCATTTTGTACATCATCCACTCAAACTATTGAATAGAGGTGAGTCAAGATTTAAATAAGATGGCACATAGAGAATGCTCAGACATGACCTGTTACATTCTACACACAGAAGTCCCCTTTCCAACTTGTTTCCTATTTTCCTAAATGTATTTTATTTATATATTTTGATGATTAAATTTATATGGAACAAATAAAGGATTAGGAATAATGAGGTCTTATTTTTAGAATTTTGATGGCAATACCTTAAAAACAATTAGGTTATGTTCATTCAAAATTCTACCTTTGTAAAGGAAATATTATATCCTTATGCAGATATTAACTAATGTACCAGTTATAGCATGCAGAAAGGCAGATTGCTGCTTTGATTGCTGAAACACATGCAGACAAAAATGATAAATATCTTCCTTATTGCACACCTGTCTGGCACTGGCATTTATTGCACATAAAATGCCAGGAGTTGACATGTTCCCAAGACTATTTGCATTGTTTCTCACCTGGAACTTATGAGAAATAGTGAAATGTGTAATTTAACTCCCTCTCTCACAGTAATATGGAATTCAACTTACTCTTGGTTATTCTATCTTTTTTCCTACTGATTTGTTAGAATTATACTATTCCAAGGAAACATGTCTCTAAGACCATGGTAATGATGAAAAGAAAAATACAATTTACTTTGAGGAGACCTGTAGCAATGTTTATATGATTTTTTTTTTTAAAAAATGAGTTATTTTGTAGCATGTGCAGCTACTGGAAAGTACGGTAGTCTGGTCTTTACGGGCTGCTTAATTTTCCAACACAGACAACCGAATTACTTACTTTATAATTCTTAAGACAACAGATTCTTTTTTAAAAAAGATTTATTTATATATTTGAAAGTCAGAGTTACACAGAGAGAGAATGAGAGGCAGAGAGAGAGCAAGGTCTTCCATCCGCTGGTTCACTCCCCAGTTGGCCTCAAGGGCTGGAGCTGTGCTGATCTGAAGCCAGGAGCCAAGAGCTTCTTCTGGGTCTCCCACGTGGGTGCAGGGGCCCAAGGACTTGGGCCATCTTCTACTGCTTTCCCAGGCCATAGCAGAGAACTGGATCAGAAGTGGAGCAGCTGGGTCTCGAACTGGTGCCTATATGGGATACCGGCACTGCAGGCAGCTGCTTTACCCACTACATCACAGCGTCAGTCCTAAGACAACAGATTCTAACCTAGTTGCTGAGTTGGGGTTTAATATTTAGTGAGATCTACTCTGCAGTCCTCTGAAAGGACACTGAGGAAAACTTTAAAGTTCTACACTGAAAGAGGCTTATAAGTCTTGCAGTCGATTTTAAGAAAGAATAAATTAAAAAATGCTTTTAAAATTTTTTTATAAAGATTTTATTTATTCATTTGAGAGGTAGAGTTACAGGCAGTGAGAGAGAGACAGAGAGAAAGGTCTTCCTTCTGTTAGTTCACTCCCCAGATGGCCGCAATGGCCAGAGCTGTGCCGGTTCAAAAACAGGAGCCAGGAGCTTCTTCCGGGTCTCTGACATGGGTGCAGGGGCCCAAGCACTTGGGCCATATTCTATTGCCTTCCCAGGCCATAACAGAGCTGGATTGGAAGAGGAGCAGCCATGACTAGAACCGGCACCCACATGGGATGCTGGCACCGAAGGTGGAAGATTAACCTACTGTGCCACGGTGCCGGCCCTTTGAATGTAGTTTTAAAACTGAATTGGTAGGGCTGGCACTGTGATTTAGTAGGTTAAGCCTCTAGCTGCGACACCCGTAATTTCATGTGGGTGCCAGTTCATGTTCCGGCTGTTCCTCTTTTGATCCAGCTCTCTGTTTATGGCCTGGGAAAGCAATGGAAGATGGTCCTAGTTTGCTTGGGCCCCTGCACCCAAGGGCAAGACTTGAAAGAATCTATTGGCTCCTGGATTCAGATTGGCCAGCTCGAGTCCTTGCAGCCATCTGGGGAGTGAACCAGGAGATGGAAGAGCTCTCTTTGTCTATAATTTTGCCTCTCAAATAAATCTAAAAAAAAAAAAAAAAAAAAAAAAACTCCTGAATTAGCAATTGTATAGAAAATGACATTCTGTTGACTTGGTGCTAGCAAAAATTACTCTGTCCTTGAAAATATCACACATCAGTATTAGCCTGTTAAAACAATTAAAAAAGCATGTTAGTCCTGATGTTTTCTTAAATTTACCACCTTTTGTTGATCTTACAAAAGCTAAAAATGATGATCTTAATCTCATTTTCCTTGTTGGCCACCTTTCTTGCTATGAGATGAGATACAACCAATGTTAATTTTAGTAAGATGAACCCACCAGGGGTATAGAAATAGTAATAAAACTCAACATTTGTTACTCTCCATTTTATTTACTGCAAAGAATATAAAGTTTATGTATTTAAACAATTTTGTATGACCTTTGGTAACTGTGAGAATATATCCAAAAAGAAAACAGTGTTTTGATGTCAAGCACTCAGATTTTGAAATTCTCAGAATCCTATGTAAATAGAGTATATTTTTGTTGAGGAACTATGGTTGATTCTGTAGGATGGATTAATAGACGTCTATGGTCAGTGTGCTGAACCACAGGTCCATAGTGTTTAGATGGGAGAATGATTTTTAATCTCATGTAGATAAAAATGATTTGATTTCTGAGCAGCTACTCAACTGAGTTTCTATAAGAGAGAAATCTGAATATGTGTTGATATGTTACAACAGGGTATTCTTAAGAAATTATAGTTTTGGGGGCCAGTGTTCTGGTGTAGTAGGTTAAGCCTCTGCCTTTGGCACCAGCGTCCCATATGAGCGCTGACTTAAGTCACAGCTACTCCACTTCCAATCCAGCTCCCTTCTGATGGCCTGGCAAAGCAGTAGAAGATAGCCAAAGTCCTTGGGCTCCTGCACCTGTGTGTGAGACCCAGAAGATGCTCCCGGCTCCTGGCTTCGGATAAGCCCAGCTCCAGCCATTGGAGTCATTTGGGCAGTGAACCAGTGGATAGAAGACCTCTCTCTGTGTCTCTCTGTAACTCTTCCTCTCAAGTAAATAAACATTTTTATAGCTTTAGACACAATCTCAAATATACCTGTGTTTTTACATATTTTAAATTCGGTTGTAATAATCAAACAGAACTTAACAAAAAAGTATTGTTGTCGAATTCTAAATACATTTTATTACCGATAATAAAATTACATATTGGTATGCATCATGATGTGTATTTACTTACAGAATAACAATAGTGTCCCAAGCATATCATATTTAATTCTGTAAAATATGAGCCCTTCATACAGTATTGCCCAGTTTTATAACATCTTTGTTACCATTGTTAGCTTTATAATTTACCTACAGCATTGTAAAAATATTTATGTGTAATTTCTACCATTCTAGAAATGGAAGAAAGCACAACTTGAGCAATATTAGTAATGTAATATTTGAAAACACTTGTTGATAGTTTCAGTGTAACTTTATTTGCATTTCATTCAAATTATTGTAAATTAATTCAAATCAATAAATCATTAGCATTTTGTGTTTGACAATTTTCTCCTCTCTAAAGGGAGGATCTGTTCTAACACAATAACAATAAATGGTAACTCTTGCCTTAGGACATGATTGCCAAACTAAAGTGTATTCTAGAATAATAAACATCCTAAATTCTCAGCCAAGACCTAAAAAGCAAAGGTGATAAAATAGAATAAAATGACTCACTAGGTGTTTGGAGGAGGTAATGTATGTAATGCTGAATTATTTTCTCAAAATTCTCAGTCTGGGATGAGATTTGTGGGGCAACCAATTTACATGAGTCATGGAAATAGCTGTGTATAACAGTCTTCTTAAATGGTGCTGTAAAGGTAGTATTGCAAGGTTTTGAATATTACATGACACAGCAAGATCACTGTTAAGTGTGGACCATATGCTTTCAAGTCAGCCAATATCCTCTAACATAAGATTGAAAATGTTTTCCAGGTACCTCCAGGGAACGCTGCGATTTTGAGTTTGACCTTTGTGCCTGGGAACAGGAGCAGGATGAAGACTTTGACTGGAATCTGAAAGCTAGCAGCATCCTTGCCACAGGCACAGAGCCAGTGGCAGACCACACCTTGGGAAATTCATCTGGGCATTACATCTTCATAAAGAGCTTGTTCCCACAGCAGCCCATGAGAGCAGCTAGAATTTCAAGTCCAGTTATAAGTAAGAGAAGCAAAAATTGCAAGGTATGGAAAAATGATAGATTTTGTAATTGTTGGTGACACCAAATACAGAAAGTAGAATAGCTGGTGCCAGAACAAAGAGGAGTTAAAATTTTCTCTAGTTGGGATATGTGAAAAATGGAAAAGAGAGAGTTAGAATGAAAGGGAAGATTTATTTGAAATCTTAGAAGAATTTCCAATAGATAATTTCATACATTTCAGAATTTTGAAAACCATTGGGAATTTCATGGTTATAACTTGAAACCATGGATAATACAAAAAAGTGAAATATCAGTTGTTTTCCTTCAAAATGTAATGATTATTGGAACCATGGGAATTTCACCAACAGGAAAAAATTAAAAAGCAGTATAAAATATTATCAAGAATTACAGATTAGTTAGAGATACATGAAATGGTTAAAGTTTTCTTCATAGAAAAGACTGAATGTATCCATAAAAAAGGTACATTTCTATAAACAAAAAGAAAATATGGTCCTTAGCCTTTGAAAATTAGAAGATAAGGTGTATGAAGTGGCATCCCTTATGGGAGCCGGTTCAAGTCCTGGCTACTCCACTTCCCATCCAGCTCTCTGCTATGGCCTGGGAAAGCAGTAGAAGATGGCCTAAGTCCTTGGGCCCCTGTGCCCACATGGGAGACCTGGAAGAGGCTCCTGGCTTCAGATCAGCTCAGCTCTGCCCATTGCTGCCATCTGGGGAGTGAACCACTGGGTGGAAGGCTGCTCTCTCTGGCTCTACTTCTCTCTGTAACTCTTTCAAATAAATAAAAATAAATCTTTAGAAAAAAAGTTATAAATAGCACTGGGTGGCTCTTGGTGCCAAAGGCCACATATGACACATACTTGCTGGGTTTTCCACTCAGTTTTTTCATTGTTTGTGTTGTTTATTTTCCATAACAGATTTGAGTCAACTGGGATAGAACTTAAGTTTATTTAAGTTACAATATAAATTAAGCTCTCAGAGATGACTTCACAAGAACCTTACTTCTAAGAGAATGCTTCATAAATACCACATGAAATGTAATCTCTATAAGTTCTGCACACCTAGATTCTCTCTAGGGGTTCCCTACTATTTGAAGACTGAAAAGAGAGCAAAAATACATCTAGAAAGCTGTTAGCTGACCAAGTCAGATCTGGAAAGAGTTAAGTGATCTTTCTGTTTTTAAGTTGCACTCTTCTGCTAAACCTGTGTCCACAATAGAAGGACCCCTCACTCTGGAAGGGAGACACATTGACCAGCCTTCAACAGCCTACTACAGTCATTGTCTTCTTGTTTTTTTTTTTTTCCCTACAAAAAACTGGTTTTTGTTTTTGTTTTAGCTTTGGGTTTTTATATCTGTCGTAATATATT
This sequence comes from Oryctolagus cuniculus, assembly GCF_964237555.1. Taxonomy (NCBI): domain Eukaryota; kingdom Metazoa; phylum Chordata; class Mammalia; order Lagomorpha; family Leporidae; genus Oryctolagus; species Oryctolagus cuniculus. The sequence continues at coordinate 45,135,381 of NC_091444.1, forward strand.
TCATGTATTGAGGGAATAAGGGAATAGGAAAGATGGAGAGAGATTGATGAAAGAAGTCAGACCTCTGAGTAACTGAATTCCCAGTGAAAATACCTCTCTACAAAAGGTAATATTTACAGGATTTGTATGTGTGTTATTGTGTGATACATATTACATTGTCATTGATGTTCCCTTGGGAATAGAGGTGTTGACTGGTTTTTCATCTTAACCTGATATTATCAATCAAGAGATGACCTTAATAAGACAGAGAAGTATTTACTGAGACGGAAGCACATACTCTTCATCATTGTCACGCAAAGATGGTGATGGTAATAAAACAGAACACTGAGTAGACCAGGCATGTGGCTGCCAGAGAGCCATGTAGAGGTGGGCCATGCACTTGTATCTTCTGGTACTTATTGATGCTGACAGTTCTCTCCGTTTCACTAAAATGGGTCAGCACCACCCCACAGGTTTCATCATTCTCAGGACAATTTTCAGCGATTATAAAATTTCTCATGTTTGAAAACTTAAAAGAAATTTTGGATCATAGAATAATATTTGATTATTTCATCTGCTTGGAAATTTGGATGTAGTCACTATGGTCCGTCTATTTTTAGTTGATATTTTTTGAAGCATTGCACAGTATACACTGTTTAATCAATTATTTATTTATTTATTTTTTGACAGGCAGAGTGGACAGTGAGAAAGAGAGACAGAGAGAAAGGTCTTCCTTTGCCGTTGGTTCACCCTCCAATGGCCACCACGGATGGCGCGCTGCGGCCGGTGCACCGCGCTGATCCAATGGCAGGAGCCAGGTACTTCTCCTGGTCTCCCATGGGGTGCAGGGCCCAAGCACTTGGGCCATCCTCCACTGCATTCCTTGGCCACAGCAGAGAGCTGGCCTGGAAGAGGGGCAACCGGGACAGAATCCGGTGCCTCGACTGGTACTCTCCTCTTAAAGTATACAGATTTTCTATTTTCTTTTCCCACAGTCCTCAACTAAAGAACTGCATGAAGGTAGCTTTGGTGTCATGACTGCTCCTCTTGCCACTTACAGAAAGTTCTTGATATCATCCTTCTAGAAACCACTGGCCTCTCTTGATAGCAAATGGCACCCCTCCCTGGACCAGCTCGATTCAGTCACCTATAAACATTGATGAACTACACCTGAGTACCTGCAGATTTGAGCTCTTACCTCACCGTCACTATACCACACTAGAACCCGGTGTGCCGGCGCCACAAGGCGGAGGATTAGCCTAATGAGCTGCAGCGCCGGCCAATTATTTATTTTTTAAAACAAGTTCACTTGCCTTGAGTATGCTATAGATGAACAGCTAGTATTTCAAAAATGTCTTTTCCTTGTGAAATTCATCCACTAAAATTTTTTCTAATCCATATAAATCAGAAGACAAAAACTTAAAAAGCATTTTTCCTCCAAATGTTCTCAGATTTTGATGCTGTACATAAAAGTGCCTGCAAATACAGTTAACTCTATCTTTAAAACATTAAATTGTTGATCTCTGAAAATCTCTTATTGTTAGGAAGAACTCCCAAGGCTGCTTCTAGCATTTCATGTAAAAGTTGGATAATTGTGTTCTGGTGGTTTTATTGTGTGTAGTGGAGTCCTGGGGGTCTTGTAGAACTAGGATAAATTGTTTCCAGTACAAGAATGTAGTAGAATAAGCAAGTGAGTGTTCTACTTCAATGAGAATTATTTAAGTTTCATGAGGGGGAAATGAACTCCTTAGTGTCTGCTACATATTGTTAAAGATTTGTTTATGTATTTGAAAAAGTTGCAGAGAGAGAGAGACAGAGAAAAATCTTGCGTCCACTGGTTCACTTCCCAGATGGCTGTGATGGCCAGACTGGGCCAGGCTGAAGCCAGGAGCTTTATCTGGGTTTCCCACATGGGTGGCAAGGGTCCAAGCACTTGGACTGTCATCTGCTGCTTTTCCCAGGCCATTAGCAAAGAGCTGGATTGAAAGTGGAGCCGCTGGGACATGAACCAGCATCTGTATGGGATGGTGGCATTGCAGGTGGTGGCAGCTTTACTGGCTATGCCACAATGCCAATCCCAGAAGGTCTTTTTAATACTTTGCTATCGAGTGCTATTTTATTCCTTTAATGTGGGCTTTGAGAGTTTATCAAGTGTCATGGTTCATTTTGAGCCACTGTATCAGAGTACCTGAGACTGGTTAATTTATAAAGAACAGAGATTTGTTTCTTACAGTTCTGGAGGCTTAGAGTCCAAGTTTGAGGTGCTTGCATCTGGCGAGAGCCTTCTTGCTGTGTGATATAATATCAAAGGGGGAATGCAAGAAAGATTATACAAAGAGAGAGTGCTGAATTTACTTCTGTAACAAACCTACTTTCTTCATAATGAACCCACTTTGCAACAGTAACATTAATACAGAGCCTTGGGACCTGTAATCACCTGTTAAAGATCCCACCTGTCAACACTTAGAGCAGTGGGGATTCAGTTCTTAACATGCATTTTGGGGAGTGCATTCAAAATATTGCTTTGAAGAATCCTGCTTTTAGAAGTTATAGAAAGTAAACGCAGTTCATTTTTCCTCCTAAATTTCTGTCTCTTCATGTGTTCTTTCATATATCAAAACGTGTGATTCAAGGCCATCCTGTCTTCATTTGGTGGTAAAGTACACACGGAGCAAAAGGACATGCACATCTTATTTTCCTTCTAGAATCTGTTAATAAAGTTGGAAGTAATGTGATATATCTACAAATAAAATGGAATTAATTGTCGTAATCATACATAATCTATTCTTGGTTACAGATCATTTTTCATTATCACATGTATGGAAATGGCATTGGGGCTCTCAGCTTGATCCAGGTATCAGTCTCAAACCAAACCAAGGTCCTCCTTAACCTCACTGCAGAACAAGGCAATTTCTGGAAGAGAGAAGAACTGCCACTGTTTGGTGATGAGGACTTCCAACTCAAATTTGAAGGAAGAGTAGGGAAAGGCTACCATGGTGATATTGCACTTGATGACATTGTGCTCACAGAGAATTGTCTGTCATCCCATCACTCTGTCAAAGAAGAACCAGCAGTGCCTCTCCCAACAGGTACATTTTAATTTGTGTTTGGTATATTTTTTAGGGTGGAGAGGGAGAAAGATGGGGTTATAAAAGATTTGACATAAACACCTAGGAATTTGTTGCTTTCATAATGAAAAAAGGAAATATTTTTAAACTAAAAATGATCATTGAAGTTTTTTATTTTTTATTTTTTGACGGGCAGAGTGGACAGTGACAGAGACAGACAGAGAGAAAGGTCTTCCTTTGCCATTGGTTCACCCTCCAATGGCCGCCGCGGCTGGTGCGCTGCGGCCGGCGCACTGCGCTGATCCGATGGCAGGAGCCAGGTGCTTCTCCTGGTCTCCCATGCGGGTGCAGGGCCCAAGCACTTGGGCCATCCTCCACTGCACTCCCGGGCCACAGCAGAGAGCTGGCCTGGAAGAGGGGCAACCGGGACAGAATCCGGCGCCCCGACCGGGACTAGAACCCGGTGTGCCGGCGCCGCAAGGCGGAGGATTAGCCTAGTGAGCTGCGGCGCTGGCCTCATTGAAGTTTTTACTTACAAAAATATCTTCCAATTTACATTAAGCTTTGGCATCTTTACCACTTCCTGAGTTCTGTATTCAGTCAGGTTCCTCTTATATCAGTAAAATAAGAGGACACTCCTGTGTATGTGTCTTATTCAGAATTCAATGTGAAAGGAAAATCTCTTCACTTAAAATATGAGCAGCAAGAGCAAAGCCACTCAATTTTAATAAGATATTATTAAAATTATACTCAGTTGCTTCTGAACCTAAAATGGAATCATGTCCCAATAAAGCTATCCTAAGTCCAAAATGCATTTAGTACTCCTAATTTAGCAAACATCATAACTTAGCAATCGAATATCATGTCCCTGCATATGGCTGGCCCAGGAAAAGATCAAAATTCAAAGTATGGTTTCTGTTGCTACCTCCCCATAACAAAGTAAAAAATTGTGAGTTGAACCTTTATAAGTCGGAGGCCATCTATATTTACCTTACTCTCTGTAGAACCATGGACATATCAGTTTGAATGATTGGGTTTATATATTGAAATGGTATAGATGATTGAATATGTACAAATGTCCCTTTGACCTAAAATAGCCTTTGGTGATTTGTCTAAAGGATTATATTAAAATGTAGAGTTGGTAGATATTCTATATAATGCATGTAGTCACAATGTTGTAAGAAGTAGGAATAGCAGGCACCAGTAATTTATTCAATTTATTAGCAGCATGAGATGAAAATAAACACAGTATGATTTATTAAATGAGAAAACAAATTTTGTCGGTCATTAAAATGACCAAAATAAGTATTTTTTCAACTTTTATTTAATAAATATAAATTTCCAAAGTGCAACTGTTGGATTATAGCAGCTTTTCCCCCCATACCTTCTTTCCCACCCACAACCATCCCATTTGCCACTCCCTCTCCCATCCCATTCTTCATCAAGATTCATTTTCAATTATCTTTATATACAGAAGATCAACTTAGTATATACTAAGTAAAAATTTCAACAGACTGCACTCACACAGACACACAAAGTATAAAGTACTGTTGGAATACTAGCTTTACTGTTAATTCTCATTGAAAACACATTATGGACAGAGTTACTCCTGTTGTTGAATTAACAATTGGCACACTTATTTATGACATCAGTAATCACTCGAGGTTCTTGTCATGGGCTGCCAAGACTGTGGAAGCCTCTTGAGTTCACAAACTCCAACCTTATTTAGACAAGGCCTAGTCAAACTGGAAGTTCTCTTCTCCCTTCAGAAAAAGGTACCTCCTTCTTTGATGACCTGTTCTTTCCACTGGGATCTCCTTCACAGAGATCTTTCATTTAGGTCATTTTTCTTGCCACAGTGTCTTGGCTTTCCATGCCTAAAATACTCTCATTGGCTCTTCAGCCAGACCTGAATGCCTTAAGGGCTGATTCTGTGCCAGAGTGCTATTTAGGACATCTGCCATTCTATGAGTCTGCTGTGTATCCTGCTTCCCATGTTGGATTGTTTTCTCCCTTTTTTATTCTATCAGTTAGTATTAGCAGACCCTAGTTTTGTTTATGTGATCCCTTTGACCCTTAATCCTATCATTATGATCAATTGTGAACTAAAATTGATCACTTGGACTAGTGAGATGGCATTGGTACATGCCACCTTGATGGGATTGAATGGAATCCCCTGGCACGTTTCTAACTCTACCATTTGGGGCAAGTCAGCTTGAGCATGTCCCAAATTGTACATATCCTCCCTCTCTTTTCCCATTCTTATATTTAACAGGGATCACTTTTCAGTTACATTTAAACACCTAAGAATAATTGTGTGTAAATTACAGAGTTCAACCAATAGTATTAAGCAGAACAAAAAAATACTAAAAGGGATAAAGTATTAAGTTGTTCATCAATAATAAGGACAAGGGCTGATCAAGTCACTGTTTCCCATAGTGTCCATTTCACTTCAACAGGTTTCCTTTTTGGTGCTCGGTTAGTTGTCACAGTTCAGGGAGAACATATGATATTTGTCCCTTTGGGACTGGCTTATTTCACTCAGCATGATGTTTTCTAGATTCCTCCATTTTGTTGCAAATGACTGGATTTCATTTTTTTTTTTTACTGCTGTATTGTATTCTATAGAGTACATGTCCCATAACTTCTTTTGCAGTCTTCTGTTGATGGGCATTTAGGTTGATTCCATGCCTTAGCTATTGTGAATTTAACTGCAATAACCATTGAGGTGCAGACAGCTCTTTTATTTGCCAATGTAATTTCCTTTGGGTAAATTCCAAAGAGTTGGGTGGCTGGGTCATGTGGTAGGGCTATATTCAGGTTTCTGTGCAATCTCCAAACTGTCTTCCATAGTGGCTTGACCAGTTTGCATTCCCACCAACAGTGGGTTAGTGTCCCTTTTTCCCCATATCCTCTCCAGCATTGTTGTTAGTTGATTTCTGTATGTCATTAAAATGACCAATATCAGTATTTTAACTTTGAAGTAAGTATAGAAATGCAAAATATTATTATAATTATATCAGAATTATATCTATTTTAATTAATGAAAATAAAACTAATTTCTTTGCTTTGGCTTTCAACTTGTGGTTTTAACGTGATAAGTGGAATGGTATTATTGCCATTTATATCTTTTTTTTTTTTTTTTTTTTTTTTTTTTTTTTGACAGGCAGAGTGGACAGTGAGAGAGAGAGACAGAGAGAGAAAGGTCTTCCTTTGCCGCTGGTTCACCCTCCAATGGCCGCCGCTGCAGCCGGCGCACCGCGCTGATCCTGGCAGGAGCCAGGAGCCAGGTGCTTTTCCTGGTCTCCCATGGGGTGCAGGGCCCAAGCACCTGGGCCATCCTCCACTGCACTCCCTGGCCATAGCAGAGAGCTGGCCTGGAAGAGGGGCAACCGGGACAGAATCCGGCGCCCCAACCGGGACTAGAACCCGGTGTGCCGGCGCCGCAAGGTGGAGGATTAGCCTATTGAGCCACGGCGCCGGCTTGCCATTTATATCTTAACTTCCCCTTTTCTTTCTTTTTTATTTTTTAAAGATTTTATTTATTTATTTGAGAGGTAGAGTTACTGGCAGTGAGAGGGATAAACAGAGAGAAAGGTCTTCCATCCACTGGTTCACTCCCCAAATGGCCACAACGGCCAGAGCTGCGCCGATCCAAAGCCAGGAGCAGGTGCTTCTTTCTGGTTTCCCATATGGGTGCAGGGGCCCAAGGACTTGGGCCATCTTCTACTGCTTTCCCAGGCCATAGTAGAGAGCTGGATTTGGATTGGAAGATGAGCAGCCAGTCTAGAATCTGCACCCATATGGGATGCTGGCACCTCAGGCAGAAGATTAACCTACTGCGCCACGGAGCCTGCCCTCTTCCCCATTTTTTTCAAAGGAAGTATTCTCATTTGCTTAAGGGTAAGTTTCTGGATAAATATTTCCCAGTTACATAAGCCCTTTGCAAGGCATATTTCTGATGATATGTGAATTGTATAAAGTAATGCAAATATCTCAAGATCTGTAGTAGAGTTGCATAGACTTAATGTTGTAGAGTCCTCATTCTAATATACTTTGAGAAAATTTCTGCATTTTATTCTGTGTAGGATATTTCAATGGCTGTCCTAGATGCTGTACAGATTTGGCCTTTTGAATAATGATTTTATGATAATTTAAAAATTCTCACAGCATCCCAATAGTGAGGGTGTAAAAATTTTACACTGAACCCCTTCAAAACTTACTGAAAAGCAATTAAATGGGATACAGGAGGAATAACCAGGGGTTGGTGTTGTGGTTTAGTAGATAAAGTTGCCACCTGAAAAGCCAGCATCCCATATGATCACCGGTTCATGTTTCAGCTTCCCTGTTAATGGCCTGGGAAATGCAGTGGAAGATGGCCCAAGTGCTTGGGGCCTGTGCTCTCATGGGAGAGCTGGATGAAGCTCCTGGCTTCAGCAAGCCCAGTGCTGGCCATTGTGGCAATCTGAGGAGTGAACCAGCAGATGGTCCCCCCTCTCTCTTAACTCTTTCAAAATAAATAAATAAATCTTAATAAAAAGAGGAATAACAAATCCTGTTGGAGATATGAAGATCTTAAGTCTATAATTTTTTAAATAAGTCCTTATGAAAAAAACTTCTAAAAGTAAAGTTTAAAAATAAATATAAAGTAGTGCAGATTGTGTATTGATTGTGAAAATAAGGATACACAATAAAATTGAGGCTCTTTATATATCCTTTTTTTTTTTTGACAGGCAGAGTGGACAGTGAGAGAGAGAGACAGAGAGAAAGGTCTTCCGTTTGCCATTGGTTCACCCTCCAATGGCTGCCGCGGCCGGCACATCGCGTTGATCCGAAGCCAGGAGCCAAGTGCTTCTCCTGGTCTCCCATGCGGGTGCAGGGCCCAAGCACTTGGACCATCCTCCACTGCACTCCTGGGCCATAGCAGAGAGCTGGCCTGGAAGAGGGGCAACCTGGACAGAATCCGGCACCCTGACCGGGACTAGAACCCGGTGTGCCAGCGCCGCAAGGCGGAGGATTAGCCTATTGAGCCACGGCGCCGGCTATCTTTATATATCCTTACAATATTTGAGGTATTTTGTTAAAATTTTTGATGAGTAGAAAAGAAGAAATTTTCTGTTCTTAAAAATAACTCAATATTGGGACTGGCACTCTGGCACAGCACATTAAAGCCCCAGACTGCAGCACCAGTATCCCATGTGTGTGCAGGTTTGAGTACTGGCTGCTCCCACTTCCGATCCAGCTCCCTGCTAATGTGCCTGGAAAAGTAGCAGAGCATGGCCCAACTGCTTGGGCCCCTGCACCCAAGTGGGAGACCCAGAATAAGCTTCTGGCTTCCGCCTGGCACAACCCTGTTCATTGGGACCATTTGGGGAGTGAACCAACAGATAGAAATCTCTCTCTCTTTCTTTAGCTCTTTCTGTAACTCTGTCTTTCAAATAAATTAAAATAATCTTAAAAAATAAAATAACTCAAAATGAAAAGAGTGAATAGGTAAAATAAACCAAACTAACTCTAATGTTTAGTAGAATATAATTCAATGCTGCAGGAAATATAAAAATATAATGAGGATATAGAGAAGACAAAGCATCCAGCTGAGGATATCTAATTTTAGACTTATTTACAGGATGCTCAGGTGCAGTAGGATTAGATAATACGGTAAAGGAAGCACCACTGGAGGGTCAAATGGTGAGGCAGAGGGGTGGAGAGGGTGAGAGAGAAGAAGCATCACAAAGCCATTGGATGTGGGTTGTGGTGGCAATTAGACTGAAACAGGCATACCTTCTCATTCCATAAGGGATGAATAGGCAAGAAGGAAGGCATAACTGGTTCCAAGAAAGTCTAAAACCCAACAGAGAAAACAACATTAAGTCCTGAAGCATGAAAATCCATTGACAATATATTGAATGATCTTAGAAATTGTATTAAATGGGTCTTCTCAGCCTCCAGACAATGACACAAACAAACAAGAATTAATATAGGAATATAAAATGTTAATGTAAAAGCATTATATTTATTTAAAATATATGAAGAGTTTTATATTTTTGTATAATAGAAATATGTACAACTTCATATAGATTTTGATAACTGATAGGAGTGGCTACTGAAGGAAGACTCTGAAACCCTTTTTTCTATTCAAAGAATTCTGAAAATTGAAGTGAAATATTTCTAGATATCACAGTTATGATGCTTAAATTCAAATAAAGCAGATAAAAACTACATATGAGTTCATTTTCCTATATAATACCTATGTGTTTTTACCTGCCTTTAGAAACTAAAAGCAAACAGCCATCTCTTGGTAAAAGTGATATGCTAAATTTAGTTTAGAGACTCAAAATGTGAAATAATTCTGACAAACCATGATTTTATGTGTATTGGGAGGACTCTGTTGGAGTATTTGTCATTTGGAGGACAGTGTATGTATGTAATTGGGTTGGGGGGTGGAATTGGGGATTAGGGATAGGAGTATCCTGAATAAGTCAAAGTCTAAAGTGCTTCATTTGCTCTTCATGAAAGTTGATACAAGGAAGTGAAGTGGCATTCAATAAAAACACAACACTCATGCAAGTCACAAATATAAGCCACATATCTGATTTTATATTATCCAGAGTAAAGTTAAAAAAAAGTGAATTTAATTTTGATAATGTATTTTCTTTAACTCTGTCCTTCCAAGTTATTACCATTTTGGCACAAATAAATATAAAATATTAATGAGAAAATTTATATTTTTGTTTTCATACCCAGTCTTTAACATCACTGTACACTTGTATACTCATAGCACATCTCAGTTTGCATTAGCCACACATCAGCTGCTTAGTCCTTTGGTTACCTTATTGGACAGTACAGGAGATAAAGTGAATCCTCTTGGGCACTTTGGAGTCTGTCTTTGATGATAATAGGATTCTAGTAGTTGGGGAAAATTCTTAATCATAGTAACAGGCTTATTTAAATAGAACCACAGAATGTATATCCGCAGGTCAAATGTGAAAGTTGAAGCATTATATGCTGGTGGACTAAGTATTAATATCGGGCTTTCTGAATTACTATGCAGCTTATCCATGAAAGTTCCTCACCCATAAAGCAGATAGAATATCTACCTCTTTCTTAGATTATAAAGTTTTAAAGAACTAAGAGATATATGATTACACGATTTGTTTAGTGTAATATGTGGCAGGCATTTATATGATAAAAATCTCATTTTATATCATCTTCCATTTTTGGCATCTTTACCGGTGTTCTTTAGATGATGTAAACATTTAAAAGTAAGCCTCTATTTTGATTAATTAGACTCACTGATTCTGGATTGAGTTCTACATCTCCCAAAATGTATGTTTTGCCCCACCCTGTCTTTTCTATTTTGAGTTATCCTTGTCATCACCTTTAGACTACACACATGAATATGAAGAAAAGTCTATGTGAATTACAATCATTTCCAGAAGTTTAATGGGTGTTTCCAGTATTTCTGGAACATAATTACATTTATTCTGGTTCTCCTTGTTTAAGCTCCAACTGTTTTCACAGTAATAAGAAATTAATAATCACTAAAAAATTGCAAATATAAACACATACATGCATGTACATTATTTATGAGACACCAAAAAACCAATTAGAAATTTTTTCAATAAGATTGTTTAATTATATGCTTGTATACTCTGCCAAAAAATGATTTTTGCCAAGCTTGGCACATAATCATCTTTTTTTTCCTGCCTCTCTCTTCCTGGTGGAGAGATTGTGAAATTAAGCTCTGCATAAGTTGAAATTTCATAAAAGCATGTTGTATACTGCTGTTCTACCTTTCTCATGTTCTTGTTATTCAAAACAGGGATTCAGATTTCTTATGCCCTTCCTGTTCCCTTCAAAGAAATTCATCTCACAAAAGTCCCATGTCTAATTGCTAAATGTGTTCATTTATTATTGAAAATAATAGAAGTTAGCAGTCACAATATAGATCCAAAGTAATATTGAAATTATAGTCATGGACAGATGAAAAAGACAAAGATGAGATTAAAGTGGTTTGATGTTTTGGGCTTACAAGCTCTTAAAACATAGAACTGATGTTCATAGAAGTTTGATGACTTGTATGGGTATGATATGAGTTAGGGATAGAAAAGAAGTTGATTTTCATATATATACTCCAAAATGCTTTCCTGATAGAAAATCTCTTGGTTTTGAATATCCAAATTTTATAGAATGCTTATATCTCATTTTACCCTGTTTTCCTGGTTGTGATTTTTTTGGCTAATATATATATTGGAAAAACATGTACATCACATAAAACAAAACTCACTGGAGTACTTTCTGGGTAATACATTGCACAAGAAAAAGCTCATGTTCCAATTCAGATTGAACTGGTAGACGAAGATTTGAAAATGTCATAGAATGACAGCACAGAGGATTCCCTCCTGACTGATGCTGTGGCTATGAGAAGTGCATGGTGCATTTCTGCTGAATGTATTTCTTCAAGTTGATTTTTTTTCTAGAAAGTTTTCTTCATGAATTTTAGCAGATATTAAGTACAAAAACAAACTTAAATTTTAAAATGAAAGGATAGTAAGCTATGGAATTAGCAGGAACATTTATAAGTAACTTTTTAATAAAAATTCTGATTATTCCTAACGTATTTTATTTGAAAGATAGAGTTTGCTGTTATTATAGCATAGTGGGTTAAGCTGCTACTTACAATGCAGGCACACTGTATTGTGGTTCTGGTACGAGTCTCAGCTGCTCTGCCTGTGACCCAACTCCCTGCTAAAGCACCTGGAAAAGCAGCAGAAGATGGCCCACGTGCTTGGGCCCCTGCTATCCATGTGGTATAACCAGATGGAGTTCTGGCTCCTGACTTTGGCGAGTGTCAGTCCCAGACATTATGATCATTGCCTTTCAAATAAACAAACACAGTTTAAGAAGAAGGCGTGCACACAAGTGAACCGGGAATGGTCCAGGCCAAAACCAGGAGCCTGAGACTCATTCCAGGTCTCCCACTTGTGTGGCTTGGGTTATTATTTGTTGCCTCCTAGAGCCTTCGTTAACAGGAAACTGGATCAGAAGCAGAGCCAGGACTTGAACCCATGGACTCTGATGTAACATGCAAACATCTTTTTGTTTTTAAAGGTTTATTTATTTGAAAGGCAGAGTTACACCCATCCACCCACACACACACACACACACAGATTGATTGATTGATTGATTGATGTTCCATCCATTGATCTGTTCCCCAAATGGCCACAACAGCATGAGTTAGACCAGGTTGAAGCCAGGAACCAAGAGCTGTCTCTAGGTCTCCCCTCTCACGTGGGTGCTGGGAGCCAAGCACTTGGGCCATCATCAGCTGCTTTCCCAGGCACATTAACAGGGAGCTGGATTGGAAGTAGAGCAGCCAGGTCTTGAACTGGTGCCCAAATGGGATGCCAGTGTCACAGGCAGCAGGTTTACCTACTATACAACACCGGCCACAACATGCAAACACCTTAGCCACTATGCCAAAAGCTTACCCCTCTATATAACTTTGGAAGGAAATCACTTGTCATTGTCATTCTTCCATGCATTCATGCCTATAAATGTTCCATTCCTCAATTTTGGTTTCCCTTAGGTCCATAGACTGGATATTATTCATGATATTTTGTAAATATTATGAAGAAAAATTACCCAACAAGCATGGACAGTTTTTATACTGTTTTATGGCTTGGACCAAGACTTCAGAGTAAAAATACAGGTCAGCCTGGAAATGGAAAAATTAGAATTTTCTGTTGGTTAGATTTGCACTTGACTGTATGAGAGCACTCATTTATCAATTCAAAACAATTTGTGACCACCTTGTTTATCCCTCATCTTGCTTAGTGCAAAAGAAATTGAACTGAGTGAAATTCAGTTCTCTACTGCTCACTTAGCATAAAGTATTGTTTGTGCTGGGAAATTGCTTGAGCACGTATTTGTGAAAGGACTTCAATTTCATCATCCTTATTGCTTTTCCAAGAATATTCATTTGAATATGTGCACGTGCTAGCTATTTTTCAAATGTTTTGGTGACTTTTACTGCACATATAAACATACAATATTTTTGAATGTCTTAGTAATTTAAACTCCATGCATAGTGTAGTACAATAAAGTACTAGTGTAGAAATCAATTTTCCTGTAATGGGAGGATTTTAATGTTCTAGAAATTATATCATAGGATCTTGCCAGAATGTGCATCTCAGATTTCAATTTATATTAATACTCGAGCCATTCCACATAAATTTAAAATGTTGGTGTAATATTTTTATAATCAATGTTCATATTAAAGATTTGATGATTAGTACAAAGCTCCATCACACAATCAGTATAGGCTGCTCTCTGCAAGCTGTGATATGCCATGTTGGTATATTTTCAGAGGTTCTGTGCAAACTTTTGAGGCAGTATATTCTTTTATGTAGTATTGTGGTTTATCAGTGATTTATAGTACCTTTTAATACAATATAGTTAAAGCATATATGCACACATATACAAGGGTACTTCAAAATGTTTATGGAAAATAATATTAAATGATAAGTGTATTTTAATACAAAAAAGTTTGAAAACCATGCATATTAGGGATCTCCATAAAGTTCAAGGGCAATGTGTTAGAGAGAAAATGCATGGATTTCAGTGTTTTTCACCAATGTAAAATTATTCTTAATTCCATTTTCCATGAACTCTTTAAGGTCCCCTCATACATATTCATATATATATGTAAGATCTTTAGCTAGAAATCAAGATTCCCCCTAACAATGTCTTAAGCAGCCCTTCAAAGTAATGAAGAGAGAAAGAAAATAGCTAATAGATATGTTCTAATTTTTCTTTAAGGTATGCTTCTAGATGTTGCTAAAGCATACTGATACAACATTAACCAGAATTTAGTAGTACAACTAGATAAAAATCTCTCACAAATAATTTTACTGAAGTCATTTTACTGAGTGTTAAACTAAAGTTAGGAGAGGAAATATGAGCAAAACCACAACTGCCTATGAAGCATATTCATGCACTAATCCTCCCTCCTTCACGATGGTAATGTCCATGTGGCTTCTGGATAGCAGGGTTCCTTTGTATCTAAGACATATAAGGGAAATAGAGAGCTGCAAAAATGAAGAAGAAAGATTAAACTATCTGGGAAACTTTGATATTCAGCTGATGACAGAAGCATAAATGCACAGAGAAAACTGGTCTTCTATTGGTTATTTGCTTAATGACAACTTGCAGAGCCAAAAGGACAGAAACAAAGATAGTCTAGGTTTCTCAAAGGAGAGCCCCAGGTCTAAGCTGCAAATAGCACTCTACATAAAGCATACATATTGGAGTTTAATTACCAAAGATTAAAAAGTTGGCATCCAAATTTTGTGGCTTTTCTTTCTTCTCTCCTCCCTTCTCTTCTCATGAGCTGAGCCTTTCAGTAAGGCTGTCGATTAAATATTTGGGGCCTGGGAAGTATTTTGGAGCATGACCACTAAAATATAACCATGAGCTTCAATCTTATAATAGAAATAATCGATTTTATTAAAAAATATTTACAAAGTATTTGCAATATTTATAGCTGAATGCAAACAAGGAACTGTAGACTAATCTTTGTTATAATTCTCAAGACATGAAAGAGTCAGGTTTAAACTGGAAGGCTCTCACGTGTTTTATTTTTTATTTAAAAATTATTTTAAGGTTTATTTACTAACATTAAAGAGCAAAAGAGGCGGGGAGAAAGTCTTCCATTTGCTGGTTACCGCCCCAGATGGCTGCAACAGCCAGGCCTGGACCAGGCTGAAACCAGGAGCCAAGAGCTTCATCAAGGTTTCCCATGTGGGTGACAGGGCCACAGACACTTGGGGCACCCTCCATTGCTTTTCTCAGGCCATTAGCAGGGAGGCAGATCAGAAGTATAGCAGTGGGGATGTGAACCAGTGCCCATATGTGATACCAGCATCACAGGCACTGGCTTTACATGTTATGCCACAATGCCAGCCCCTCTCATGTGTTTTTAATTTTTTTTTTTGACAGGCAGAGTGGACAGTGAGAGAGAGAGACAGAGAGAAAGGTCTTCCTTTTGCCGTTGGTTCACCCTCCAATGGCCGCCGCTGCAGCCAGTGCACCGCGCTGATCCGATGGCAGGAGCCAGGAGCCAGGTGCTTTTCCTGGTCTCCCATGGGGTGCAGGGCCCAAGCACCTGGGCCATCCTCCACTGCACTCCCGGGCCATAGCAGAGAGCTGGCCTGGAAGAGGGGCAACCGGGACAGAATCCGGCGCCCCAACCGGGACTAGAACCCGGTGTGCCAGCGCCGCAAGGTGGAGGATTAGCCTATTGAGCCACGGCGCCGGCTCTGTTTTTAATTTTTATCTTTAATATTGTTCTGGATAAATAGTAGGCCTTAATCAGTGTTTATCACAGGAATGATGAAATCAGTTTTGAATCACAAAATAGCTTTTAATGTCTTGCTTTTCTTACCAAGTTCAGTGAACATGGCAAGTACTGTCAAAATTTAAAGTTAAAAAATTTTTATTAGAAAAAAATGGGCATTAATACAGAAATAGTGTAACCCAAATGTGGAAAGCAAACATTCATCAAATATAAAGATTTAAAGATTAACCTTCTGCTTTAAGTGCAAACCAAAAATGAATTCATGCTGAGGCTTTTTAAAAATTATTTATTTGAAAGCCAAAGCTACAGAAAGAGAAATACAGAGAGCTTCCATCCACTGGCTCACTCCCCAAATGACCAAATGGCCAGGGCATTATGGGCCATTCTGAAGCCAGGGGCTTGGAATTCCATCTGAATCTCTTATGTGTATGGAATAGGTCCAAGCACTTGAGTCATCTTCCTTTGCTTTCCTAGGCACATTAGCAGGGAGCTGGATTGGAAGTGGAACAGTCAGGACTTGAACTGGTACCTACATGGGATGCTGGCATGCAGATGTTGGCTTACCCCACTGTGCCACAATGCCAGTCCCCTTGCTGAAGTTTAAAGATGGCCATATGGTTCCTGATACATGGAAAAAGGCATGACTTATGATTATGTCATTTTGCTCTGGTTAGTTGCTTTTTCTTTGAAGTCTTTATCTTGGGGATCATTATACTCAGTAGAAGCAGTGATTTTTAATTGTCCTGAATTAATCTTAGTGCAAAGTGGAAGGAAAAGCTAAGAAGTCCCCATTACACTGTTGAATGTAGAGAAACTGCTGTGCATCTTAAAGACCAGACCTTCCAAAAGAATTATTTTCCAAAAGAATATTCAAGATTTTACTTATGATGGTAGTATTGTAATACAGTGTGAAGACATGAATATAAAACATATTTTTCTTTACCAAGAAGGATTTTTATTTCTTAATTTTGTTTAAATGATCTTTAGTGATGAGTGTGTTCATTGGCACATCTATTAAATTATGCTATCTTATTTGCACAAAATCTCCTGCTACAATGTTTAACATATGGTCAACACATACTGCTTTAAGTATGTTTTGTATTACAATATAGCCTTACAGTTTACCTTAAAAATAGAAAGGGACAGGTGTTCAGCTTTGTAATTAAGATGTCTGCATACCATATTTGATTGCCTGGCTTTGATATCCAGCCCTGACTCCTGACTCCAGCTTCCTGTTATTGCAGACTTGGGTGGCAACAGTGATGGTCAAGTGATTGGATTCCTGCCACCCATGTATGTGGCCTGGATTGAGATCCTGGTTCCTGGCTTTGCCTCTGGCCCCAGACCTGGCCATTTAGGGCATCTGGGAAGTGAACCAATGGATGGGAGCAATTTTTGTCCCTCAAATAAACAAATAAAAACTTAAAATATGCAGAAGTATAATTTTTAGCAAAACAGTGTAGCAAAGACTGCTACACTTAATATTATTCATGTGATAGTGCAAACCATCTTGAGAAAAGTTACTTTGTTTTAAAATGGTTTGGAATATGTTTGAAAGTAGTTTGACATATCTCCAAGATGTTGAAATTGGATGATAATGATATTCAATCTATTATTCATTTTAAGTAACAAAATAACAAGAAAATTTATATATTTTTGCTAGATCCATGCAAATTCCTGGTTTTCTCTAGTAAATGTAGGCTATAATCTAGGGAAAGTAGGGTTAATGTAAAGATAGCACATGTTAATTTTATTTTCCAGAGGAACAGAGTATATAATGTGTCTTAGGTAGAATATAACTGACCGTTAATCCTTAAGAAGAAAAAAGAAAATATAATCATTGAAATATTCAAATAGCTCTTCCTTGTTAGTGAAAATCATTTTGGAAGTTATAGTTTTGGTCTTGATGCTGCCATGGCTTCCTTTTTCTCAGAAATGAGTGTTTGTGAACATACCAATCTATATGACAGGCCACTTTTTTGGAGTTTCCTTTGTAACTTTGTATACAAATTAAAACAACATCTGGAGTGACAGGAACGAAATTAAATTGTAAGTCTTCTCTATTCACCAATAATGTATATTACTCTCTCTTTCTTTCTTTCTTTCTTTCTTTCTTTCTTTCTTTCTTTCTTTCTTTCTTTCTTTCTTCAAGTTCTATTTATTTATTTGAAAGGCAGAGTAACAGAAGAGAAGGAGAGACAAAGACACCTTCCATCTTCCAGAGATGGCCTCTATGGCTGGTACTGGGCCAGGCTGAAGCAGGGACCTTCTTCCAGGTCTCCCATGTGGGCAGCAGGGACCCTAGTACTTGAGTTATCTTCTACTTTCCAAGGCTCATTAGTAGGGAGCTGGTTCGGAAGTGGATCAGCCAGGACGTGCACCAGCACCTATATGGGATGCTGGCATTACAGGCGACACCATAATCTGCTACATCGCCATGCTGGCCTGCCATTTTCTTTTTTTCTTTAATTATGAAAGCTGATGATTTACAGGGCCATACTTTAGGTATACTCTGCATATTAAAAATACAGAGATGAAAGCTGTGGAGAAAATTAGACTTAGTTGGTGGGCATCTGATACACCTTAAGAGCCATCTTGATTATTTGCTGTAAGATGCATAGGTAGAGAGAGACATTTCAGAAGTTCAGTTCTCCTCCCAGCTAAATGATTCCCAGTGCTCATACAATGTGAAAAACTGTTATTGTTCACTAGGTTATTCAGTAGGGTTCCCAGAAGTCAGGCTTGGTAGCAGAGATACACCATCCTAAAGGACAGTGTAGAAGTGTCATAACAAAGTTTAAAAACAAGGCTCACAAAGAGCAATCATCTGCAAATATTAATTTATTTTTATTAACCAGTAATAATTATAGATATTTATAATTTATAGTGCAATATTTCAACAGGTATACAATGTGTGCTGATCAAAACATGGTAATTAGCGTTTTCTTTTCCTTATTATTTTATGCTTGGAGACTTGGAGTTTCTTTACTCCAGTTCTTCATAGGAGACATAATGTACTATTGTGAATCATCAAGTAATTTCTTTGCTGCTAGTATGAAGGCAAACTTAACTGTCTTATATTTTAATTAATATTGTGGTATGAACACTCAACATGAAATCTATCCTCTAAAGTTTTTAACTGCATAGTACTACATCACAAACCATAGGTACAATTTTGTGCAGCTGATCCCTAGGACTTACCTTCCATTACTGAAACTTTATGCCTGTTGTAACATTTTTCTGATTTCCTGTTTTTCCAATCCTCAACCTGTAGCAACACTAATGTAATATATTTCCTTAAATTTGACAGCTTGGATCCCTTGTATGAGTGGAATCATGTAATGTTTGTCCTGTGACTCGCTGATTTCATTTCGCAGAATGTCCTTCAGAGTCATTATTTTGCCACATAATGGCAAAATTTTCTTATTTTTTTTAAAGATTTTATTTATTTATTTGAAAGGCAGACCATGAGAGGTTCACCCCCAAGATTGTCGGGATGGCTGGAGCAGAGCCAATCTAAAACCAGGAGCCAGGAACCTCCTCCGGATCTCCAATGCGATTGTAGGGGCCCAAGCGCTTGGGCCATCTTCTTACTGCTTTCCCAGACCAGAGCAGAGAGCTAGATTGGAAGTGGAGCAGCCAGGACTATAACTGGCACCCTTATGGGATGCTGGCACCGCAGGCAGAGGATTAACCTACTGTGCCACAGCACTGACCCCAAAATTTTCTTATTTTTAAAGGCAGAATAATATTCCATTGTGTGTGTGTGTGTGTGTGTGTGTGTATCACCATCTTGCTATTTATTATCCATTGGTGGATATTTGTGTTGTTTCTGTATTTTGGCTATCATGAATAATACTGAAATTATTATGAGAGTGCTAGTTTTTTTATGGTGAAAGAGTATTCAATTTTGTCCAATGCCTTTTGTGTACCTATTGGAATTACCACAAGAATTTTATGTTAATCTGGTATATCCCACTAACTGACTTACAGTTGTTTAAATTTCTTCATGTACCATGTATAAATTTCATTTGATAATGGTGTATGAATCTTTTAAAGATTTATATACTAGCTTTTTTGTTATTACCGTGAAATATCTAACTTTATACAGATAAAGTAATTATTTTGCTTATGGTTTTAAAAGTTTAAATTCAAGATCGGGCAGCATCATTGCTTTGGCTTCTGATTAGAGTAAGGACAGAATCAGTGGAGAGAAAGAATCACATGGTGAACCAGGATGCAGACAGCATCTGCCTGACTCGAGCTTAACTTTTATAAACAACTCTCCTGTGAGAACTCTCTTCCAAGGACATTCCTCCAATGACTTAAGGCTCCTCCACTAGACCTACCTCCCAAATGCCATAATTGGTTTGAGTTTCTACCCTCTTATTACCATCATTTTATGACTTTGAGCCTTGAGGGTCTTAATTAGTTTACAAGCCATATCAAGTTAAAATCATAGATATTTGATAGTATTTTAAAAATGCTTACTTATGTAAAAGGCTGAGTGACAGAGATCTTCCATCTGCTGGTTCACTTCCAAAATGCTCACAGTAACCAGGGCTGGGTCAGGCAGAAACCAGAAGCCAGGAACTCCACCTGGCAGGAACCTAAGTACTTGGGCCATCATCTGATGCTTTGTAGGAACATTGCAGGAAGTTGGATTAGAAGTAGAGAAGCCAGGACTCAATCAGAAACTCCAGTAAGATGCAGGCGTTCCAAGCAGCAGTGCAATCTCCTGTACCAAACACCTGCTCCAGTTTACCAATATTTTGTTGAGGATTATTGCCTCCATGATTGTTTTTTTTTTTTAAATTCTATTCAAGATATACAAATTTCATGTATTTCATATATACAGACTTAGGAACATAGTGATATTTTTCACCCCCCTACCCTCCTTCCTGCCCACACTCCCACCCTTCATTATTTTCCAGGATAGTGGCCTTTAGTTTTCTTCTGTTTTACAGTATCTTTGTCTCACTTTGGCATGAGGGTAGTTCTGGCTTCATAAAATGGGTTATTAAGAACAAATTACAACTTGACATAACAAGTATTTAGAGGGCCTACTATATATACAAGACACTTGGGAATCATAATTTCTATCAAATTCTTGGTATATACTATTAGAAATAGAATGTTGGCTTTAAATGACTCATCAAAAGCATTTTTACTTTTTGGTAAAAATATCATTAATTTTACTGATATTTGTGTACACATATGTAATACACAGTGAGTGACTTAAAGTAATAGCAAAAATGAGGGCTGTAATTGTACTATTGTCTTATAAAGGGAATGGAGAAACAGATGAAGGGAGTTCTTTTTTGTGTTTTTGTTGTTGTTGTTGTTTTCTGTTTATTAGTAACAGGAAAAGTGTTGGGGTTGCACTTCATGTTAGGAGGGAATGAAATAAGTATACCTCACATATGCAGGGATTAGCTATTGCCTAAGGCAAAGGGGCAAATTCATATTTCTTGTTTGTATTAATTTGATATTCTCTATTAAAATATTGTCATTAAATCACTTTACTATTAACAAAAACTAGGATTTTTACAGTTTACAGATACTCATATTATATTACATATTATATATACAGTATAATAGTATATTACATTGACATCTCAATTTATCAAAATCATTATAGTATAGTGTTAAAAACAGAAAATGGAATTTATTGCATGTATCAAATGATACTAGTTGAGTGCATTGTACTATTATTTTGCATGTAATTGAACCAATACTCTCAAGTTTTAATTTAGCCTATTTGAAGGGACCATTGGTTCTATTTGCCATCCTTGCTGAGTGTGCCAAACTATCCCTTAATATTCCACAGTGTCCTTATCTAGACATATAGGCAATTAAGTAGATCAAGGTGACCAGAGAATGGCTGTCTTGTGACTGATTCCTCCCTGGTGGAGAGGGATTGGCTTCTTTGCTGCTTGTTACTAAACAAACAGAGTTATAAATCCTGTATTCTGTAGATATGGCACCTCTAGAACCATATCTGGATGTTAACATGCCTCTGTACTGCTGAGCTACTGACTATAATGCTTGGAAGATAAAGGAAATTATAACCACTTTATAAACAATACATTGCAAAGTTATTAGAATCTTGGGTAGTGTCTCTGAGCAGAGCGGGTAAGAAAGGTTATATTATTACAGGATGGACGGCTCACCTGGGTCATTTCACACCTGACTTTATGCTTTAAGCTCTTATGATTCAGTTTGCTATAGAATCTGTTCCACAACAAAGTTTTCTACTTGGAATTTCTTTTTGTCTGACTAAATCTTTAACTACTGTGAAGACTTCTACCCAGTTCTATAAAGGATGTTTGTCAGAGCTGCTTCTTAATGTCTGCAAAATGTGGCAGAAAGCCCTGATGACAAGTCTCTCATGCAGAGAACTGTTCATAATTTTTGACATCTGCTCCACCCACCCTGATCTCAAATGTGGAGAACACCACGACTATGTTGTTAGTACTCAGATGCCCTTCGTAGGAGACTGTGATGATTTTAAGCCAAAAGATGCCCAGTATAAACATACTATAATAGTTCATTTTCTGTTGCTTTAAGAAAATATCTGAAGCTGAATAATAAGGTAGCTCAAAAAATGCAGACAAAAATGGATTGAAAATGTTAGTTTTTGTGCAGATTTTCTGAAGTCCATACATATTCTTCTCATAAAGTATATTTTACATGAACTATTTGAAGATTCCTTATATGCAAAGAAAAGAGGTTTATTTAACTCACAGTTTTAAAGGTCCAAGAGCAAGACATCAGCATGTGCTCAACTCATGTGAGAGCCCTTTTGGCCACATCATCACATCATGACTGATAGTATCATGGTGGGAACATGTGTAGAAGAGATCATATGATGAGAAAGGATACTAGAGACCAGGGAGGGGCTACTCTTTCTCTTTTATAACAATTTGCTCTATAAAGTACTAATGGGGGGTCCCATGAGAATAACATTAGTTTCCTCAAATGGTAGCATCTGCAATGACTTAATTACCTCCCACCAGATCCCATTTCTTAAAGGTGCCACCACCTTAATATTGTCACATTGGGAATCACGTTTCCAACACATGCACCTTGGAGGAAAAACCGCATCCAAATCATAGTATAGACTGTCTCCTAAGCCAGGTGACTTCTAAAACCACACCAAAAAGGAATACATTCACCTGGTTGGATCAAACATGGAGATCCATGTTTCTCTACAGAGGTAAGAAGTCCAATATGGCTCTTTAAGCAAATACTTTTGCAGCTCTTTTATTATCTGACTCCCGCCTTCAGTCTTAAAGAGAGACCAGGTGTGGACCTGAGGTTTTTCCCTATTTAATGGGATAAAAGGCTTTATATACCTGTGAAGTGACAGCAGAGTAAGAAGTTGGGTAGGGGTGAGCCACAGGGAAGCAAGGTTGGAGGGGAAGCAGTAGATAAAGGTCTTTTGAATGACAAGCTATCTTGAGGTGTGATAGACGTTAATTCAATTGGCTGAATCTGGGAGTGAAGTGATATAAGGAAGGGAAATAACTGGTGCAATGATTAGATCTGCTTTTACTAAAGAGATGATATGATGCTGATGACCCCCAATAGAGAACAGATGATGATGGGTTTGGAGCAAGTACTAACGCACATCAGATGTGGGAAATGACTCATTAGTCCTAGTAAGAACTAAGCACCACTCAGCCAATACTGGGGGATTATCTTCCAAAAGTCTCTTGCATTTCCATACATTTTACAAAGTAGTACTGCCTGCTGTTTGTTTTGGCTTATCTTTTAATTGATATTTATATAAATACAGCTTTCCAAAATACAAACTTATTTGTACAGGCTTGCTAAAGGATTTAGAATACGGTGATAATTTCTCCCTGGGGCTTCCTCCCCTGCAGTGCAATTCAGTACATGTTCTTTTTGCACCATTTGTGTCCCTTCACATAGAAATTGGAACTTGGGGACTAAGCAAACTAAGATAAAGGGTGATATTGTGGCTACTACTATTACTGTGAATAATAAGCTGTCCCTCATCACAAACCCAGGAAACTTGTGTCTTGTACCAGCATCCTACAGGTAGATTTCTCAGACCCTTCATTGACACCCAAGTCAAATTCTATGGAACAATGTAGGCTGTCTCAAAAACAGATCCCTGAGACAGGAAAACTGAATTTCCTATGGCCCCTACTACCAAAATGGAAGTTCGACTTTAAAATATTTTCCTCATCTAGAGTTTTTACTATAAATTAACAAGAAAACTTGCCCAAAATTAAATGGGCTCCTGTGTAGCATACAGTGTTAGTAGCAGTGGAGATAGTTGTCTCAGAAGCTTTTCTCTTGGATAGAATTTGCACAAGGCCTCTCTCAACTATAGTTTTCTATCACTGATGAAACCTCTGGCAAAGAAAAGATCCTTTTAGATTCTGAATTTCTCCTGTCCCATGAGGTCTACCAAATGCATTGCCTTTGAGAAAAAAATTTTGCCCTTCTGTTGGGAACCTCTGTTGGGTTGGAGCCACTCAGGTGCTAATAACAGAGTTGAAATGTCCAACCGTCTTCCCTTTAGATGAAGATGGCATATTGAAGAGAAAAGCTAATGTCCCACGGATGTGTCCTTCTCATGCAAAAATTGCCACAGTCATAGGGGCCCTTGACTCCCTCTCTAAACAATTACAGAGGAACTCTGACTGCATTGGGATCTTGCTTGCAGGAACTTAGCTTGGTTCAGGGATGGCTTGGCCAAACTAAGGGCTCATGGTGTCCACTGGGTGGCAGCAGAACCTAGACCCAAGAATTACTCTGGAAAACTATTAATCTTGCCTTTTAGACCAAAAATCAGCAAGGTAGTCTTTATTATTTATTTTGTGCTTCATGTATGAATACCTTATTTCAATAGTATGATTATAAGCTCAAAGAAGATTCAGATAATATATTCTGCACAT
This sequence comes from Oryctolagus cuniculus, assembly GCF_964237555.1. NCBI lineage: Eukaryota > Metazoa > Chordata > Mammalia > Lagomorpha > Leporidae > Oryctolagus > Oryctolagus cuniculus. The sequence goes on from NC_091444.1 coordinate 45,159,719, forward strand.
TTCTATGACAGGACTAAAACGAATTGTCCCTGGTTCAGGAGATGCATTCTTAAATAATTTTTAATTAATCTAGTTGTAAATAAATTGAGTCTTGAATTTTTAAAAAATGTTTTTACCTTGTTCTATTTGAAATATATAATCTTGTTTATTTCTATCTTAGTTTGATTCTCTAAAAATGATGTTATATCCACACAAAAGATCACCTTACTGTAATAAGGACATTTAGATTACTTATTGACTAAAGTTTGGCCATAGATGATAAGTGTCAAATTCTCCTTTTTATATCCTGGTACAGCTCCTTATGAGCTTGCTGTCCTAATTAGATATGCTGAGAGAGTAGAGCAGATGTTCACTCCTGAGAAGTGTGACTCCTTGGTTCAGAAATTCCCATTAGGCTGAATGAGTCATAACTGTTTCCTCCAATCATTATTCTTATGGTTAGTTCTTTATAATTCTTAAAATTAATGACTCATGAAACCTAATGTAGGGACCAGCATAGAGGTACAGCAGGTTAAGCTCTTGCTTAAAATTCTGGCATCTCATATGGGCACCAGTTCAAGTCCTGGCTGCTCAACTTCCAATCCAGCTCCCTGCTAATGTGCCTGGGAAAGCAGCAAATGATCCAAATACTTGGGTCCTTGCCAGCCATGTGGAAGACCGTGATGGAGTTCTGGGCTTGTGACTCCTCCATTGCGGCCATTTGAGGAGTAAACCGGCAGATGGAAGATCTGTCCCTCTCTTTTTTTCTGTTTGTCTCTCCCTCTCTCTCTGTGACTGTCTTTCAAATAAATAAATAAACATTTTAAAAAATGTTTGTAACCAGAAAGTACTGTAGGCAAAGACTCACAGGAATAGTTTCACATGATTTTATGCCCACATTTATTCCTCCAAATCAGTGCAATCTTGTGTATTGAGCTACACCGGTTGAGACCATACCTGGTTAATTTCCTATTACAGTTTGCAAAATAGATATTGCTTGGCAGGTAATACTGCCTTTTATGATTTTTGTATTCACTGCTGGATTCAGAACCACAAGTAGAAATGCTATGTAGAAAAAATATTGGATTTGAATTAGCTTTTGATTTTTTTTTAGGTTTTTGTCTTCTCAGAATGAAAAACACAGCATTGAATTAGGCCACTTCTCTGTCAATATTGTAATAAGTCAGATTTGAAATGAGATTGATTGAGAACTAACTAGTTTTGCTACTTCCGGTCACTCCCAATTTCGATTGATTTCCCAGTCACAGAAGGTTAAAGTTCCTAGAACAAGACTGTGATCACATTACTCCTCCACTGAGAATTATTGATCAGTCTCCCTATGCATCATGAATGAAGTATAGACATCTCTGGTCTTTCACTTCAACTCTACATGTTTATTGATTGGACACATGATAATGTTCTAGTCCCTAATGATGTAAACACAAATGCCATAAATCTCGTACTTATTTTATAAGTTAGTAGGCGAGACATCCTTGTAAATAAATGTGTCATAATATAAAATCTGTGATATTATCATGGACCTATTATGAATATCTCAATGACAATAGTGACAGCCTTAATTTATTAAAAATATGTATTGTATGGTATATCAGGGCATTGTTTGGCATTTTAGATTATTTTTTTATAGGATCAATTATAACAATCTACTGTAGATAAGATTATCTTCCTGTTACAAATGATGTAACTCGGGCCGGCGCCATGGCTCACTTGGTTGATCCTCCGCCTGTGGCGCTGGCATCCCATATGGGTGCTGGGATCTAGTCCCGGTTGCTCCTCTTCCAATCCAGCTCTCTGCTGTGCCCCAGGAAGGCAGTGGAGGATGGCCCAAGTGCTTGGGCCCTGCACCCGCATGGGAGACCAGGAGGAAGCACCTGGCTCCTGGCTTCGGATCAGCGTAGCTCCAGCTGTAGCGGCCAATTGGGGGGTGAACCAACCAAAGGAATACCTTTCTCTCTGTCTCTCTCTCTCACACTAACTCTATGTGTAAAAAACAAAAACAAAAACAAATGATTTAACTCTAGTATGACTTACTCCAAAATCCCATAGAAAGGAAATGAGTCAAAAACAATTTTCTAATTATAGCATTAATGTCCCAGTTAGTAAGTTTTCTATGAATGCCACAGCAAATTACCACAAGCTTCTTATCTTAAAAAACCCACAAAGTTATTATCTCACAGTTTTGTAGTTCACAAATCTGATGTGAGTATCATTGAGCCAAGTAGTATGGGTAGTGATGTGTTTCTTTATGGGAAGCTCTAGAGAGAATCCATTTTCTGTGTGTGCACATGTGTGCATGAGATTGGCAGTCCTTTTGTGGCAGAAGTCACATCCCTGTGCATTTACAATAATAGTCGCCATTTCCATATTGGATTTTAGCTGAGGGTCACACTCAATTTTTAGAGACCAGGCATGTTCCTTGGCCAGTGGCTTCCTTGCTCCATCTTCAAAGTTAATAACAGTGGGTCAAATAATTTTCATAATTTAAAAATTTTCTGCCTCTTTTCTGTATTTTGCCCTTATTATACTTTCTTCATTTTTCACTTTGAAGGATTTTTTAAATAGTTTAAACTTACGTTGTTAGTCCAGGATATTATCCCCAAACAACACTCTAAAATTTAATCATATTCTCCAAATCTCTTCTTTTTGGCCCTTCTGTAACATGGTCAGAGGTTACCCAGAATGAGGAGTTTTGGCGCTTCATTATTCAACCTATCAAACACAAGTTCTTTGTCTTTCCCCAAAGCCTACCAAACCCTGTTGTGGATGGGGCACGAGGAACTGTGTTAACTGTATAGCAGACAGCTTAGCATACTATTTCATCACATCTCCCCTAATTCTCTACTTGAAGTTTGAAGTGACAAGGTGCGGATTTTGAGCTCTTCTTGTAATGCTGATTTGTTTGATCTGTACATGGTTTCTCTGAAAGTTAAGTACAGAACACATATGCTTATGCACACATATATGAATAATCATATTTATAAGTGTGTATTTCTATACAAGTACATACATATGACATTGCATAAATTATAAAGTACTCTAAAATATGAGTTTGAATGTTAAACAAAGCTGTGAGAATGTTAAACAAGAATGCTGTGAGAATTATGCTTCTTATTATCATTCATGCAGCTATTTAATTGATGCAAAGGTGTTTTCTTTTCTTTGTATTTGATGACTTCCATTCTCCTTTCAAAGTAAGCTTAGTACCCAGGTATTCGGTAGCATTACTACTGGTGATTCCCATGTTGTGTCACTTGGTGCCATAGATCCCTCTTACCATGTACTTATATCATTCAGTTTTCCCAGCATATATAGAATATTATTAGTAAACCTTTAATATAAATGTATACATTGTTTTTATTTATGGACTCCAATAGGATAAAGATGTATTCTTTCTCTTCTTGTTATTTCTTACTTTCTCTGTTAGAGTTTTATGCAATGAGCTGGAATGGAAAGGAGCACTAAGTATGTTGTTAGGTCCACCTGGGTCTAAATTCAAACTCTGCCCTCTATCAGCAATATGAATTAATTAACAATTTAAATAATATAGGTATAGAGTAAAGATAATTATGTTTCAGAGTTTTAAAAAATTAAAGGCAATATATATAAAAGGTCTGGTTCAGCAGTTGACATTGCATTAATTTTAGCTATAATAATGAAATGAAATTATTAATGAAAAAATTAGCAATGATATCTGCTAATTTTATTTTTTAATCAAAACATAAGCTCACTTAAATTTTACTTCATATAATTTGTGATCCATTCTCTTCTGAAATGTCTTAGAATCATTTACTTGTGTTTCAAAACAGCCTTACAAGTGAGTTGTTAATAGTGCTAATAATAATTTTAGTCATGGAAAACATTTTTAGACCAAAAGGTTAAAGGAACTGATTAAATCCTGTCTTTAATAAGTCCCTGAAGTTCTGTGGATTGATTTTAATGGTTTTAGGTTCTAGGCTTAATTAATGAAACAATTTTACATCTTGTCTTCAGACAAATGGAATTCATGGTGTTAAAATTATTTGATGTGTCCGTATATTCATCATATTTTTGGCCTCTTAATTATGCAGCAATCTGAAGACAGTATAGAGGGGTTAGTTTACACTAATTCTTCATTTGCTGGTTGAATTTTGCTTTGTATTTAAAAAAAAATTCTTCAGAAGGAAGCAACTTGTTTTAAGCTTTCAGTATCTTACCACAGTTCCTTTAACCTTTGATCCACTTTCAACCTATTCTAAGTAATTTTGGGCCCTCTTCCCTTTTTTATACAAACATCATACATATTGTGGTTACTCATCAGTGAATTTCCAAGAAAATTCAACAATATTTTCCCCAGAGATAATAGATCAGTACAGCAGAAGAGTCAGTATTTGCCAGTGTATCATATGCTGTGCTAAAATGTCTTGACTAATTTATAGAATTTGATACATTTAGGCACCTCTTAAATTCAACTTTCCTTTTTCTAAGATTTTATTTATTTCAGAGGTAGAGTTACAGACAGTGAGACGGCAAGGCAGAAAGCTCTTTTGTCTGCTGCTTCAATCCCCAAATGGCCACAACAGCTGGAGCTGAGCTGATCTGAACCCAGGAACCAGGATCTTCTTCCTGGTCTACGACGTGGTTGCAGGGGCTGAAGCTCTTGGGCCATCTTCTACTACTTTCCTAGGCCGTAGCAGAGAGCTGTATTGGAAGATTAGCAGCCAGGAATAGAACCGGCACCCATATGAGATGCTGGCACAGTAGGTGGAGGATTAACTTACTGCACCATAGTGCCAGCCCCTTAAGTTCAACTTTCTTCATCCATACAATAGTATCTTGTCCTCTGCCTCTCAGGGAATTATGATGATAGTAGTATAAAATAATACATATTAATATTCTAAAAGCAAGGCATTCATTATAGAATATGATACTAATTTGTCTTTTTTTATAAATAAAAAGAATGGAACTTATTCTGCCTCAAATTCCCCTTCCCTCATTTAGGAAACAAATCACTTAAACCAATATCATGCCAAAAACCTAGATGCAGTCCTGGATCTTTTTCGCTCTCTGATTGTCTACCTTGAGTCTACCAAAATTTCTCTGGACTCTATACTAAAAATATATTTCCAGTTTCAACTACTTGTCAATATCAACATTGCTAATACTCTTAAAATAGCTCACATTTGCTGGGTACTTAGTTTGTTCCAGGCAGTAGGTTTTCCAAAACTATTTGAAAGAATTGATGGACAGGGAAAGAGATGGGGAGAGGGAGGAGGAGACAGAGGATAAAGGAGAGAGGGAGATAGAGGCATCTTCTACCTGCTGGTTCACTCCCAACTTGGGTGAAAGAGCCAGATTGAAGCCAGGAGCTTGGACCCCCAACCTGATCTCCAATGTGTGTGGCAGGAATCCAAGTAATTGGGCCATTATCCACTGCCTTCCCAGACACATTGGCAGGAAGCCAGATCTGAAGCAGTGTAGCTGGGACTCAAACCTACACTCTGATCTGAGAAGACGTGATCTCAAGCCATGACTTAACTCACTGTACTACAATACCCACCCCCCCAACCCTGGCACTACTTGTTTAATATCTTTAATAACTTGAGTCTGAAACTACCTCATTGCCCTGCTGGCTACTCCAACAGCCTCCTTGCTGGTCTTTTGTTTTTGTCTTTTCCTATTTAAAAGAAAAAGAAAAAAGACTTAGTTTTTGAAATGCAGACAGAGAGAGGTCCTCCATCTACAAGTTCACTACCCAAATGCCTGTAGCAGACAAGGCTACACTGGGCTGAAATCCGGAGTCAACCTTGTCTCCTCCATGTCTGGCCTCGACCCACGTGGTTTGAGCTATCACTTGCTGCTTGCAGAGGTAGTTAGAGCAGAGCTGGGACTTGAACCCAGGGACTCTGATATGGAATACATGCATCCCATGCGGCATCTTAACCACTGTGCCAGATGCCTACTCCCTCACTGGTCTCTCTATACAGGCTGCCCTTACAGTCTACTTCCCATATGCCAGTCAAGTGTTTTTATATGATATTAGTTTTATATGATGCTAGGCTGAAACTGCAAATGGCTTCCCATTCAGAGTAAATCCTTGAAGTAACTGCAAAGCCAGTCTCCCAGACACCCTCTTAAGATTCAGCACATTGCTCCCAGGGATCTAGCCACTTACTTCTTGATCATCTTCCAGAATTCCATCTTTTCCTTCCTAGTGCTCTGTACTCACAGCTAACTCACCTGCTTTGCATAGCTTTCTCCTTCACTTCTTTCAAGCTTCTGTATACAAATGTTACTGTTTTACTGCTGCATATACTTACCCCCCTTCCACTCACACTCATTCTTTCTATATTGAGGTCATTGTCTTTATCCTCCAATGAAGAACAAATACCATGAAGACAAATACTTTCTTTTTTTTTATTTTTTTGACAGGCAGAGTGGACAGTGAGAGAGAGAGACAGAGAGAAAGGTCTTCCTTTTGCCGTTGGTTCACCCTCCAATGGCTGCTGCGGCTGGCACACCACGCTGATCCGAAGCCATGAGCCAGGTGCTTATCCTGGTTTCCCATGGGGTGCAGGGCCCAAGTACTGCACTCCCGGGCCATAGCAGAGAGCTGGCCTGGAAGAGGGGCAACCGGGACAGAATCCGGTGCCCCGGCCGGGACTAGAACCTGGTGTGCCGGCGCCGCAAGGTGGAGGATTAGCCTAGTGAGCCGCGGCGCCGGCCCCCAAATACTTTCTAATCATTTTTTCCCTGTGCCAGAGCCATGAGTCTGTAACCAAGGCAGTGATTTAATTAATTTTTATTATATGAAGGAATCAATGAAATAAAGACCTGAAAACTTTTTTTGTACCTTTGATTTGATTGGAAGTTTGTTGTAAAGTTTAGTTCCCATAGGTTTAGCTTACTTATTCTTAAGAAGACATGTACTTTACATTATTGAATATCCATGGGAGGAATTTCTTGTGTTTTCCCAAAAGCAATGATATGGCTCTATCTTGCAGGCACTAAATTTTATAATGCTTTTATCCCTTATAAAGCTGTCAGTGATTTTGTGGCCCAATTATTTTAACTCTTCAGGACCATCTGTGCTTTCTCAGTTTATATCATTTATTGAACAGGTTGATCTTTATCCACTTATTCTATGATTTTGTCAGTTTGCCTACTTCAGTTCTTACTGAAAAGAGATAAAACATAAAAAAGTGAAACTTTCCTATGCCAATCTCTCTGAATCCTGTTTATCTAGTCTTTGACACATGGGTGAAAGTTTTATGCTTTAAACGAGAACACAAAACCACTTACACTTAATTCAAAGAGCTGAACCTGACCAAATGAAATTCTTAGTGGTTTTCACCAAGTTGACTCCTGGGTCTCTTTATCTTCACACTTTGTTGGACGGATCTTCGTAATGTGGTGTTCCCAGGGTCCTACTTTATTAAGGATGCTTTCAGGGTTAATGGGGGGTTTCAAGTTATTCTCACTTTTAGTTATCCCATAGAGGAAGGAGGCCATTATATTTTTCTCATCACTGTCCAGAGTGTCATCAGTGGCCCAGGGACAAAGACATGGTACCCTAAATTTCTCAACCCAGATGGATTTTAGCCTTACCTAGCGTATATTGAATTGAACTGGGTTTACCATGTTACCTATTTCTCAGTATGAGAGAAATTGCTCATTTCTAGCACAACATAGTAAATATTTGATATGGCAGCAGAGGGCAATTTTGATGATTACATGACACAATGCATTGCAAAAACTGCCCAGAATAATCATTCAGTAGACTTTTGCTATATTGTTGTTATTTTGTCATATAGCTAATTGATAATATTAATAAAACCTTTGCAATCAGATGCATGTTAAATCTTATAACCTTGGAAATTTTTCATTTTCTAATCCTTAACTTCTGCATTTGAAAATAGAGAGAATAATGAATATTACTATATTCTCAGAACTGTATCTATGAACTCTCCTGAACCTTTTAAAAACTAAAAATAACAAAAAATTTTAAAAAAGCCAAAGAGAGGGGAAATCTACATTAGTAATGCTTGGCATGTGAAGCACTAAGAGCAGGTTATTTGATTAAGTTTTCTACTCTTCACAGTGACTGCTGTGGGATCAACATGGTTTATTTAAATAATGGAGTGAATGATTTTCCGCCTCATAAGAGAAATAGTACACCTCTCCATTTATTTAGATCTTTTTTGACTCCTTTTTTCAGAATTTTTAATTTTCCTCATATAGATCTTGTACATACTGTGTTAGATTTAAATCTCACCTCCTTTGGATAATGTAAATGTTATTATGTTTTAAGTTGTAAATTCCAATTGTTCACACACTTTGTATCCTGTGACTTTGATAGAATCATTCCAAGAGATGCCAAAATTAAGTATTTTTTTAAAAAATAGAGTTAATATTTATTTCGATGACTATGAGGATCAGAGAGAAAATGCCTACCACAATGCATTATACATAGGAAGTGATTAATTTGTAGTTACAATTGAGACTAATTTTACATCTACTTAAAACTTTTACTTTTTTTAAAGATTTATTTGTTCATTTAAAAGAGTTACAGAGAGAGATGGAAAGACAGAGAGGACTTCCATCTGCTGGTTTATTCCCCAGGTGGCCAAATGGCCAAGACAAAACCATGATCCAGGAGCTACTTCTAGATCTCCCACAAGGGTGGAATGGTCCCAAACACTTGGGGCTATCTTCTACTGCTTTTCTCAGGCCATTAGCAAAGAGCTGGATAGGAAGTAGAGCAGCAAGGACTCAAACCAGTGCCCATATGGGATGCCAACATCACAAGTGGTAGCCAAACTCACTATGCCACAACACTTTTAAATTATTTTAACCATATTTTACACATACACTTATCATGTATGTAATAATTTCACATATATATTCATGGTATAACTAGATTTGTAATAAATTTGTTTTATATGGTATGCACATACAAATATGTAATGTGCTTATATATATATATATAAAACACTGAAAAAATAAATTAATCTAGATGGATATGTATTTTAAATAAAAAGAGTTTGTGTGCTAATCCTGCTGAAAATATTTTGTACTACTTATCATGAATGATATATACACACAAATACATGAACATGAATAAATTCAAATATTGCTTATTTCAACTCATTTTAAAATATACCACACAAATGAGAATGGTATTTACACATATAAATAATGTTGATTAGTTTTACTTCCTGCTAACAGATTTTAATTTAAGTGATTTTTTTCTTTATTTTCAATTGCCTAGAATTAATTTAACCATGTCAGCAAGTCTTTTTTTTTTTTCTGACAGGCAGAGTGACAGTGAGAGAGAGACAGAGAGAAAGGTCTTCCTTTGCCATTGGTTCACCCTCCAATGGCCGCCGCGGGCGGCACGCTGCGGCCGGCGCACTGCGCTGATCCGATGGCAGGAGCCAGGTACTTCTCCTGGTCTCCCGTGGGGTGCAGGGCCCAAGGACTTGGGCCATCCTCCACTACACTCCCTGGCCACAGCAGAGAGCTGGCCTGGAAGAGGGGCAACCGGGACAGAATCTGGTGCCCCGACTGGGACTAGAACCCGGTGTGCCGGCGCTGCAAGGTGGAGGATTAGCCTAGTGCCTTATTATAATAGAATCAAGTTATATAAAGGCATTAAATTGGAATTGTGATTGTGACATAATAGGGAAATATTTGTTCAAAGGGTTGGAAATTCATGTTTTGAATAAGCAATAGTTTCTGTCACTATTTAAAACAAATGAAAGAAGGCCAAACTGTTTGTCAGTTTTACTACTGTGTGTCATAGGTGATTGCCTATGTGTCTAGACCTCAGTGTGGGTATTTCAAAACTCATCCTTTACACACAGCCCTGCATTTCTCATTCTTGTCCACCAACCAAACTACTTACTAATCTTCTAGTCAACTATTACCTAAAATGCCAATATGCACTCACTGGTATGTGCTGATCTCTTTGTTCATTCAAGCATGTTTTGATTTTTATATCCGGACAGCATATAGTGAGCACTTACTTAGCACAGTCACGCATTACACAGGTGTTTTAGTCAATAAATTGTGATGGTTGTCCTGGAGGATTATAATGTTGCTGAGAAACTCTTAACATCTAGTGACATTTCAACTGTCTTAATCCCATAGTGCAATGCATTACACATAGTGCTGGTGTAAGCCAATCTACTGCATTGTTGTTGTATTATTCTACTGTGCTTTTGATTGTTATTTTATGGTATACTCTTAATACAAAAAAATTTAAACTGTAAAATAGCATCAGGCCGATCCTCAGGAGGTATCCAGAAGTCAGTGTTGTTGGAGAGCACAGCTCCATGAATGTTCTTGTCCCTGAAGACCTTCTAGAGAGATAAAACACATGGGTGGAAGACAGTGATATTGATTCTAACCTTGTGTTGGCCTAGGTTAATATGTGTATTTCTGTCTTAATTCTTAACAAAAAAGTTTAAAAAGTACCAAAAATGTTTAAAAAATAGGGTGTACTATAGGCTAATCTATCTCAGTTTAGTAGGCTGACCCATTTTAGTTTGTACAAGTACTCTCTATAATGTTTGCACAATGAAAAAAATCACCTAATGTTGGGTTTCTCACAATGTATCTATAACATATCTAGTGTATCTTTCCTCAAACTGTTCACAAATTGTTGATGGAAAGAACCATGCAAAGAAAAATAGAGCACTAATGTTTACTTTTTTAAATTGCATGGTGTTACTAGAAGGATAATAGAGAGATTAAACCAATCAAGACTTTTTAAGGAGGTGCAAATTGAGTTGAAATCTTGAAAAGCTTCTGAGAGGGAGATGTGTAGGCAGGTGACACAGCACGTGTAAAATAGTTATAGGGGTGAAAAAAATCAGGGTGCTTTTTGGGGAGGCAGAAAAAGAGGTAAGGCTGGAAAAGTGAGTAGCCCAGAAACTATGAATTTGAATCTATGTCATATTAATTGATCTGTTTTTTACGCTAAGTCTGATGGGAAGCCATCAAAGGCTTTGAAGCAGGGTGATAATCTAATTTTTCATTTTTCCAAAAAGATTTTATTTATTTATTTGAAAGAGTTACACTGAGGAAAAGTAGAGAGAGAGAGAGAGAGAGAGAGAGAAATAGAGAGAAAGAGAGAGAGAGAGATCGATCTTCCATCCGCTGGTTCACTCCCCAGTTGATCACAATGCCCGAAGCTGCACTGATCTGAAGCCGGAAGCCAGGAACTTCTTCCGGGTCTCCCATGTGGGTGAGGGCCCAAGGACTTGGGCCATCTTCAACTGCTTTCCCAGCCCATAGTAGAGAGCTGAATTGGAGGTGGAGCAGCCGAGTCTCAAACCGGCTCCCATATGGGATGCCAGCACTGAAGGCCAGGGCGTTAACCCACTGCACCACAGTGCCGGTTTCATTTTGAAACCATCACCATGTTACAATGGAGAACATGAATAGTAGGATGAGAATGGATGTTGAAGAACCTGTTGGGAAGTTATTGCATTAGTTGAGGAGGAAGATGGATGTGCTTTGAAAAGAGAAATATATAATATTAAAGAGGCAGGCTGGGATGGTGTGGAAATGAGCAAGAAACAGAACAAGAGTAACTATTAAGGTTCTCTTCAGTTTTCTCTTACCTCTATTCACCTTCCTTTCACTCTACCTTTTCGTACTTGTAGTATATACATTTAGTATAGATTATTTCACAGATTATTATTCACTTAGATTATTATTATAGATTATTCCCTTAGATTATTTCACAGAACATGCCATTCTTTGCCTCTTTTTTATAAACTAAAGATAGTTCTTTAATTTCTATTGTTTTTCTGCTGCCATTTGGAGTGGAAGGTGTTCAGTTGTCCACTTCCCCCAAACCATAGTGTTGACCCATTCCAGACTGATGCTCGTCACAGGAACTATAGCGCCACCTGTGTTCCTCTAACAGTAGCATAGCTTTTCTTCTTACTTTAGCTAGAATGAGCCCCTGGCCAAGTACAGATCTTTGTTCTAACCTAGAACCTAATGTTATTACTTTTTCGTTAAAGTAAATATTTATATGAATACACACATGGTATTTCTAAAAGGAAATGTAAATTTAAAAATTAATATTCTGGAGGTAGCGTTGTGGCACAGCTGGTTAAACCACCAGCCACTCCACTTCTAATCCATCTCCTTGCCATTGTGCCTGGAAAGGTAGCAGGCGATGACCTAAGTGCTTGGGCCCCTGCAACCCAAGTGGAAGATCCAGATGGACTTCCACATTCCTGGCCCTAGCCTGGCTGTTGTGGCCATTTGAGGACTAAACCGGTGGATGAAATCTCTCTCTCTCTTCCTCTCTCTCTCTCTCCTTCCCTCCCTTCCCCTCTCCCCCTCTCTGTCTGTGTAACTGCTTATCAAATAAATAAATAAATCTTTTTTTAAAAAAAAGTTAATTTTCTTCAGATATCTTTCATTATGGCAGTCATCCCCAAAGTCTCCTGTATCTCAGAATCTCATCGAGGATTAACTTCAGTTGTTATGTGTCTTTAGTCTTCCTTAGTTGACATTGGTTTCTTTTCTTTCTTGACATTGAGGTCTTTGAAAAGTCTAGGCTTTCTCTATTGTAGAGTAACCTTCAGTTTGTCTTTGATTCTGCTCATAATTAGATTAAATTTAGTTTTGTGGAAACGTAACAGGCTACTATGTTACCTATGTTGGAAATTAGTTGATCATGTTTGTGAGGCTATTTCTGAACTATGTATGCTGATCTGTTTAGTCTGTGTGTTTATCTGTCAGTACTGCACTGTAGCTTAGAGTATGTCTTCATATCAGGTACTGTAAGTCAGCCAACTTTTTATCCAGTTTAGTAGTTTTGCATTTCCATGTTCTTTTTAGAAGAATTTTGCTAATTTCTCCAAATGTGATAAAATTTTAATTGGAATTATGTTGAAATTATAAATAAATTTGTGGAGAGTTATCTGCTTAGTATTGAGTTTGATGGTTCATAAACCTGTTATGCCTCTGTGCATTTATTTGCAGTCTTTTTTTTCTTAAAAATAGTTTTAGTGTAAAGGCCTAGCATGTATTTTGTTAAACTTTCCATAGAATTTCATGTTTTGAGATGCTATTTTAAAAGATCTCTTTTTTATTATAAACACTTTTATTTAGTAAATATAATTTTCCAAAGTACAGCTTATGGATTACAATGGCTTCCCCCCCATAACTTCCCTCCCACCTGCACCCCTCCCATCTACCACTCCCTCTCCCATTCCATTCACATCAAGATTCATTTTCAATTCTCTATATACAGAAGATCAATTTAGTATACATTAAGTAAAGATTTCATCAGTTTGTACCACACAGAACATAAAGTATAAAATACTGTTTCAGTACTAGTTATAGCATTAATTCACATTGGACAACACATTAAGAACAGAGATTCCACATGAGGAGTAAGTACACAGTGACTCCTGTTGTTGACTTAATAATTTGACACTCTTGTTTATGGTGACAGTAATCACCATAAACAGTAGGCTCTAGTCATGAGTTGCCAAGGCTATGGAAGCCTTTTGAGTTCGCCAACTTCGATCTTATTTAGACAAGGTCACAGTCAAAGTGGAAGTTCTCTCCTCCCTTCAGAGAAAGGTACCTCCTCCTTTGATGGCCCATTCTTTCTACTGGGATTTCACTTGCAGAGATCTTTCATCTAGTTCATTTTTTTTCCAGAGTGTCTTGGCTTTCCATGCCTAAAATACTCTCCTGGGCTCTTCAGCCATATCCGAATGCCTTAAGGGCTGATTCTGAGGCCAGAGTGTTATTTAGGACATCTGCCATTCTCCGAGTCTGCTGTGTATCCCACTTTCCATGTTGGATTGTTCTCTCCCTTTTTGATTCTATCAGTTAGTATTCACAGACATTAGTCTTGTTTGTGTGATCTCTGACTTAGATCTATCAGTGTGATCAATTGTGAACTGAAATTGATCACTTGAACTAGTGAGATGGCATTGGTACATATTGGGACATGCTCAATCAGACCTGCCTCAAATGGTGGAGTTAGAAATGTGCCAGGGGATTCCAATACAATCCCTTCAAGATTGCATGTACCAAAAGATCTTTTTAAAAGTAATTTCAGATTTCAGTTTATTACTAGCAAGTAAAAATAATTGGCTTTTACATATTGATATGCAGTCATGTTAAATTTATTAGCACTGATAACTTTTCTAAATTTTGTAGAATTGTAGTAGAGCACATTGTATGTATTTGTAATAGATAGTCTAATTTCCTGTTTGATAACTTCATCATCTCTATCATTTCTTTATTTGTTTCTATTGATTAATGTTTTGCCTGGTTATAGATAACAGTTTCCTGGTGGTGATTTAATTTAATGCTGAGCTTTGTGAATTATATATTATTAAATGCTGAATTTTGGAGTATTCCTGAAAAATGTAACACCATGTTCTTGAAGGATTTAAATTGCTTAGTATTCTCTTTGGTGCTTTTGAAGCTTGTTTTTAAGCATTTATGGGGTAGGTTTAGAAGAGAAGTTGGAAAAAAAATTTGTACTGTTCCAGAATATGAATACTTTTGGCTTTGTAGGGCATGTAATCTCTGATGTAGTTTCTCAACTCTCCCATGATACTGTCTAAATGGCCACACGTCAATGGGTGGACATAGCTAAAGTCCAATAAAACTTTATTTATGTTAAACAGATAGTAGGCTAGATTTGGCCCTGGGATTCTACTTAGTCAATTCATGATCCAGAGCTTACTTCTCCAGTGACTTTGACTACTGAGGTGTATCCTTTCTGGAGTTGCTCCTGACTATCCTATGTTTATCCAAAGACTGTTGACTCTGGCTGGTAGAAACCCAGAGATGCCTGGCCTCTGTGAACTCTGTACCTTTTTCAGTTTATGACTCCTAGTTACTGTTGCTTTGGAAGCTGTTTCTATCTCCTTTTGTGGATTATATCCTTCATATATGCAAATTAGAATTCAAAGGCTTCATGATGTCTGCATCCTTTTATACCTGATCTCATCTCCTTCCATCAAAGTTTTAGCTGACCCAACCGCTGCCTCCTAGAGACCTCTGTTTTCTGTTAAGAGCTGCAGTCCGGTAAGTTCCTTTATGCAGAAAGCTGGGGTTATAGTAGGGTGCCTTTTTTCCTTTCTGTAATGGATCACATCACAGTCCTGTGCTTCCTGTTTATCAGTGTCTGAAAGCAGTTATTTCATTAATTTACCCCAGGTTTCTGGTTGTTTATGTATGGAGGGTAATTTCTCACCTTCTTATTCCTGCAGAGCTGGATGAAGAAGTATTCCAATTACTTACACTCATGTTGAAATTGTCTCTTATTTGCCAGAAATTTTCCCTGAAAGCTAGCCCTTTAAACCTTTCATCATAATACCATCGTTTTTTGAATACTTACAGAATTTATGGAACAAAAGTAAATACAAAAAAAAAACACAACAGGCTCATATTAAACTTTATTTTTATTAGTCCCAAATAGTCTATTTTCTCAAAGTGTACAGAATCCTTGTAATTGGGAATAGTATTTAAATATTGTAGAGTTTGAGGCAGAGGTATGACATTCAACTTGTATTGAGAGGTTATTTATCATCCAGGCTCTTTATTTCTTAGTGGCCCATAAGAAGAGAAGACAGGAGCACAATGATCTGATGGGAAATCACTGCAGTAAAATCACACCAAGCAACAGTGGCTTGACTAAAATAGTGGCACTAGACATGATGAATTATATTCCAAGGGTATATAATGGATAATTGATGGAATTAGCTAAAAGTTTATACGTGAATTGAGAGATGGAAGTTATGTGTATGATGACTACAACTCACAGAGCTTTGTGACCATCCACAGATGTGAGATGCATCCTCTCTTCCAAAGTTTGGTTTGGATAAAAGTGTTGGTGACACCACATATACCAAGAAGGCTTGAAAATTTTTCTTAACCACAGAAGTTAGACTTTCTGGGAGATCAAGGTGACTATTAACTATGTTCAAAAATAACTTGAGAGAGTGAGTTAAGGGACTGACTTGGTGTTTTATGGTTGTTATGGGGGTGCACCCAAGGTGATGGTTCCTGAACATGGATAGTTACTTGCATGGTTTGATCTCCCCTACTAAAATCCATACACCTGGGCCTTCTTACCAGCTTTCCTAGATTGGGAGCATGAAGAGGAAAGGGAGGGTGAAACTTAAAACCAGTAAGTGGTCAAGTCCAACACAAAAATGTTTAATGTCTAGACAGAAAAATCTTACAAGATCTTTCCCCTGAATAACTTGAAGCAGGGCCACTATTAATAGAGATGGAGAAGACTGTGCAATGTTAGAGGAGAAGATTTAGAGTTTAGGTTTAGGTATTGTAAGTTTCATGAGTCTCTCATGCATTGGAGGGTCTCAACTTTTTATGATTTGTTTTTATTTGTCTCATTAAACTTCCAATCAAGAAAGTAGCTGCCTAGTCTATGTAATTACTTTTTTTATAAAAGTAAAAGTTAAACAATTTGTAAGAGCTTTAACATTGGAACCACCTAAAGATATGCCTTACTCTTAAGTGGCTGAATTTATTTTGGACTACACCACAGACTGGCATGGAAAATAATTTGGAAATAGTTAAATAACACTGGTTGATAATATGCCTTGATCTTTATCAGAAATGTCTTAATCCTGTGTTATTCTATGGATGAGATGGAAGATATCAGGAATGTTTTCATTTAGGGCCTTTCTGCTCAAAATTAGCCTTATGCAATATTTACATTATTTTCTTTTCCTTTTGCATTTTTTTTTATTTTGAAAGTCAGTTACAGTGAGAGAGAGGGAGAGGGAGAGACAGAAAGAGATCTTACATCACTGGTTCACTCCCCACGTGGCTGCAGTGACTTCAGAGGGTCAGGCTTATGCCAGGATGCAAGAGCTTCATCCGGGTCTCTCCCAGGTGGTAGAGGGCCCAAACACATAGGCCATCTTCCATTGCTTTTCCTAGGCCATGAGCAGGGAGCTGGATCATAAGTGGAGCAGCTGGAACTTGAACTGGCACACATATGGGATGCCAGCATCACAGACAGCAGCTTTACCCACTAGCCCACAACTCTAGCCCCACATTATTTTATTTCCTGCTGATGTAATGATTTTTGTTTTTAAAATATAAACCTTAATCATTATTTTCCAAAATATTAGCTATATCAATTAAGCATGAATAGTGATACAACCCCTTTTCTGGTCCCCAGTAGTGTTGTGTTTTGAGATAGCTGACATGATATCATTGTTTTTCTTTTTAAGTCAATAGATTTTTAAAATAATTATAAAAATGAGAGAACTGGGTCCAAATTGCATTTCTGTTTTTTGAAAAATATACATCATTGAGCATTTCTAATCTTCAGTTTTCTCATCTATAAACGTAAGAGTTAAAGTCAGTATTCTGTGTGTATCTCAAAAATGCTTTAGTGTTATGATTTTTAGTCAAGCTCTGTAATTGAAATCTTGGTCTTTTGTATTACCCCCCCCCATCTGTTAATATTGAACTGGACACTTAACTAAAGGTAGTTAGATTCCACACTGAGAGAAAGGTTAGCAATTAATCCAGATAAGGAAGTTCCCCTAGAGGCAGAATGCGTGCCTAAAACTTACCTCCAAAGGCTTTACAAAGGAAGATATAGGTTAATTAGACAAATGCAAATCACTAGTCCAGGAATAGCACATGCACAAAATAGCTTGGAGGTCTCGGAATACCCATTCCCTCCCCACTGGTTTCTTTGTGGCATTCCACTCATCTTCTACTTCTTCCCTCCTTACTATGTCTTCTAAAATGTGAAATGATTCAGAACATAAGAGCCTCTGTATAGTTTTATCAGCAGGAGCTTCCAGCTTCCAGAACACCATACAGTAAACACCTGAAACATCATCCACACCAGCCTTCACCATGAAATAATCTGTCTCTAGCTTGAGAACTAACTCCTCTGAAACTAAGCAGGGAGTGATGCTAGCTTTCCTAACTGTCAGATGGGGATCTAGGAAGGAAAAAATTTCTGTTCCTGTAGTATCAGAGAGCAAATGTGAAGCTGATGTCTCTACTTGGACTTTTTATTGACTTCTTTCTCAAGTAGTATTGCCCATTCTGACTATGCTCTATGGTAATGTTGGAGCAGTACACTAAAAATACCTTGAATGTATACACTGAACACTTTATTATTTCTAAAAGCACTTTATTTCACTCTTTTTTGTATTTGCTGTTCACCTACATAAAGGCTACGCAGTATTCAAAGTGCTAGTGATAGATACAATCATCTGTGTCATTAGTTTAATTTTATTTTTTTGGCTCTTTATCTCCTCCTCCTTTTTTAGATAGCAAAAGTAAAGCTCATCAGGTACTAGTACAATCCAAGTCAGATTATAGTAAATATCAGAACTGAGTTAAAATCAGGCCATTAAAAGCATTGCCTTTTCTCCTGCGTTTTGTGAATAAATTTCTGGTTGACATTGCTCTGTAGGGAAATTGCTTTCAACAATTTCCCTACAATTGACAAATAATTCAATAATAAATAAATTTGACAGAGAATAAATAAATTGACAAATCAATAATAAATTCCCAACAAGTTGACAAATAAGCATTTTGGGGAAAAATCTACTGCAAAATAGCTTATTGGTTATGTATTTCTGATCCTATCTGAGGAAATATCTCTTATATGTTTGGCTTCTGATAAATATCGGAACAAATGGATGCTAACACAATGTACTCCAAATACTGCATAATACATGCACTCTTAGTTCCTTAAAGATTTTAATCAGAATAAAAATGGAAGTCCTCACCTTGACTCTTAGATCCAATTTATATTCTTGAATACATCTTAAAAGAAATGCAGCACTTGGGAGACTTGCAAAACTTTACTCAGTCACTAAAATGATAGTTTTTTTTTTTCATTTGTGAATTATCCATTTGAGAACTCTAGAATAGGAGAGATACCGATCAGATTTCTCAGATTACTAAGAATGCAATGCTCATTTAAATATTAAATGAATTTACTGACTTGGCACCTCATTGAAAGTTTTGGAGTCTGTGCCCATACCACCCTGAACACACCTGATCTCGTGTGAATGTTTTGGAAATTTTTCCTCATGTTTTTGTTTTATCTTTTTAGGTTACTGCCCATATGGATATCGAGAATATCAGAATGGTAAATGTTATAAACAGGAGCAAAACTGTAATTTTGTAGATGACTGTGGAGATAATACTGATGAAAATGAATGCGGTGGGTCCTGTACTTTTGAAGAAGGCTGGTGCGGCTGGCAAAACTCCCTGGCTGAAAACTTTGATTGGATATTAGGGGTCGGCTCTCATCAAAGCTTAAGACCTCCCAGAGACCACACACTTGGAAATGAAGATGGTAGGTTATTGGGTTGTTACAGTTGTTCTAATCATATTCACAGTCGATGTCACATTATTTTCCCTGATATCAGCTACAGAACTCCTGAGAGACTCCCATGGCTACAGAGCAGGTCAATCAAATGTTCAGTGAGGATGTTGTTTCCCAGGCAGCCATAACAAAGGGCCATAGCCTAGGTGGCTTCAACAACAGCTGTTTACTGTCTCACAGCTCTGGAGGCTGGAAGTCCAAAAGCAAGGAGTCAGTAGTGTTGGTTCCTTCTGAGGGCCATGAGAATCCGTGCTTCCATGCCTCTCCTAGGTGCTGGTGATCTCACATGCTTCATAGCTTGCAGGTTGCGGTTCTATATCTTTACATTGTTTTCTCTCTGAATGTCTTTTTCTCTGTATAAATTTCTACCTTTTAATTAAGGCAGTGTCATATTGAGTGTCTTCACTCATTACATCAACTAAACCGGCATTAAATATACTTTTTCCAAATAGTATCACATACATAAGGACTAGCATTTTGTGAGGGTAACAATTCAGCCCATAACAGGAGAAAAAGATGGGAACATTTCAAATATACAAATGTAACTGTAAGACTATATAAGTTAAGCGTGGTGGCTATGGATAATTTCTGTAGAGAGTAGCTGAGGTCAAGTCTCAAACTCACTGGTCAAGGAACATAGGCCATTGGCAGGATGAAGAAGGGATTCTTGGATGCTACAAAACAGTAGAAAGACATCTAAATGTTGAAATTTCACATAATTAGGAAAAACCAATAAGGTGAACAAGCCAGGCTGACCAAGCCAAAGAAAGAATGATCCACATCCTATTCAAACTTTGAAATCTACATACATGATAATATCTGGATATTTTGTCATCCAAGAATAAAATCCAATTACATTTCCTCTCATGTTAAATATTAAAAATCCCTAGTTTATTTGCATAGGTAATTGAATTTTTATATAATATGTATCTTTATATATTGTATTTTTGTATAATGTATATCTTTATTTTGATTTCATGGGGAAACTTTGCATTGTTTTGTTATCCCTTGATAGTTTAGGGATCTGTTAAATGGTTTCTGTCACTATTTTGTTGACTTGATGACATAAATATCCTGTTGATCAGGCAATCTGTACTACATACAGATTTGCTGAAAGTAGAGACTGTTGCAAATTGTTCTATCAGTGAGCTAAAGAGATGGATATTAAATTTCTGTTTCAAATAGAAATACTTTGAGGAGTTCAAATTCAATAGACTGTAAATAAAAACACTAAGATTTAAAAGCTAAAAAAAATTCTCCTTGTGTCTTGGTCCTATCTGAATTCCATTCTTATTCCTAGGACACTTCCTGTATCTAGAGGCTACCCCAGTGGGCCTGCGGGGGGAGAAAGCACACCTCAGGAGTCCTGTGTGGCAAGAGTCTGGTGCAGCCTGCACACTAAGTTTCTGGTATTTCATATCCGCAAAAGCCACAGGATCCATTCATATTCTCATTAAGGTAGGATCTTGATCTGTGATGCCTCTGAGCTTGGTGAGGGCTCCCACAGGCAGCACAGCCCACAGGAGTTAGTTACAACTCTTCTGATTGACCAAGGGAAGCCTCTTTTCTGGGGAGGAGCAGCTCCAGTGGCCCAAATGCCCTGGGGGATTTGGTAAATTGGGGCATGGAAACCACTTGTGAGTTCAGTATCCCATCCTGTGATTATTGCTGAATCCACCGGTTCCATTTGTTATAAGTTTGTCTGAGATGTGTGTCTTCCTTCTATGTAGTTGCTTCCTTCACTATCCTTTTCACTAATAAAGTAGATCATTGGTTCATCTGACTGGAGAGTGACTATCCATTTTCCTCCACTGTGTGCAATCATTAGGGGTACTAATAATAGAGCTTTCAGTTCTAAGCACACTGTACAAAGGACTGAACCACTCAGGAGAATGATCAAGGTGTGATTCCATTGAACTGCTTGTTAACTGACATAGTGATGTGTTTCTTTTGGCAGATTAATTGGATGTTTCTGTCAGAGCTTTAATTTAGTATAACAAAGTGACAGTTTTCAGGTACCAATACAGTAAAGCAAATATTAATATTAATGAACTTGGTTCAAATACCTTTACTAAAAGCAAGTTAAAACAGCAACAAAAGGAGATTGTGTGTGTGTGTGTGTTCATTGTAAGAATCTAGATGGGATTCTAAGAAGTCTGGTTTTAAATATGCTTTCAAGGCCATTCCACTTTATCAAGCAGAGCTTCTGTGTGAAGTGCCCCAGCCCGGATGGAAAATGCCTGACCCGAATACCAAAGAGCTCATAATGTCTAAATAGTTGTGACTGCATATCCCATGTTGACTGGAAACCTGAATTGACTTTATAACTTAGGACTCTTCTAGAATGATCGACACATTTTCTACCAAATAAAACGCATGCAGCTGATAACCACAGTGATTTGTTCTGATTTAGAAATGTGGACGCTAACTGAAATATGAGGCTTAAAGTTCTAACAGGAGTGTTTCTGCACTTCACTTTTGAGTGTGGTACTTGATTCTAGGAGATGCATGTGAGTGACTCAGTCCTGCTCTGTGAGGTTTGATGAATTGCTTCACTCATATTTCTATTTCAGCTATCTCATCGTAACAAACTTCATGTTACGATAAAATGTTAAAATTCAACCATTTTGTGAGATTAGTCTTCCTACCAAGTCACATAGGACAACTGTGGTTTCTTCAATAAATTACTGTGGAAATTTGACATAGATTTTAAAGATTTGTTTTCCGCTAGTACAAAAACTCAGTTGTTTAAAAGGTGTATACCTTTTCTTTAGTCACACTTATTTTGTAGAAGAGAAACCTTAACATGCTGATTTTATATTCATGCGTTGTAGGGCAATTATTTCATTTTGTTGATTACCATAATGCATATTTCTGGTCATCATTACAAGTCTTTCTCAGGCTACTCTGGGTGGAATCATGCTGGATTTTAACCTATTCTTTGTTCTGAAAGTAACCTACCCTGAGACCAAACCTAGCAGGAGCTGGGATTATGCATTTTTAAGGGAAAATGTTTATTATTGAGTGGGGGAAACTTGACAGGCTGCCTCCCTGTGCACAGAGAGAACAGTCGATTATGCATAATTTATTCCTAATTTTACTCCTTATCTTTTTTTTTTTAAAGAATTACTTCTTATTTATTTGAAAGACAGAGTTACACAGAGAGGTAGAGCCAGAAAGAGGTCTTCCATCTGCTGGTTCACTACCTAAATGACCACAACAGCCAGAGCTGAGCTGATCTGAAGCCAGGAGCCATGAGCTTCTTCTGGGTCTCCCATGTGGGTGCAGGGGCCCAAGGACTTGGGCCATCTTCTACTGCTTTCCCAGGCCATGGCAGAAAGCTGGATAAGAAGTGGAGCAGCCGGGACTCAACCCAGCACCCATATGGGATGCCAGTCTGCAGATCAGGACTTTAAACCCACTGTACCACAGCATTGGCCCCTACTCCTTATCTTTTTTTTTTTTTTTTTTTTTTTTTTTTAATTTTTTTTTTTTTATTTTTATTTTTGACAGGCAGAGTGGACAGTGAGAGAGAGAGACAGAGAGAAAGGTCTTCCTTTGCCGTTGGTTCACCCTCCAATGGCCGCCGCGGCCAGCGCGATGTGGCCGGCGCACCGCGCTGATCCGATGGCAGGAGCCAGGAGCCAGGTGCTTCTCCTGGTCTCCCATGGGGTGCAGGGCCCAAGCACCTGGGCCATCCTCCACTGCACTCCCGGGCCACAGCAGAGGGCTGGCCTGGAAGAGGGGCAACCGGGACAGAATCCGGCACCCCAACCGGGACTAGAACCCGGTGTGCCGGCGCCGCTAGGCGGAGGATCAGCCTAGTGAGCCGCGGCGCCGGCTACTCCTTATCTTTTAAAATGTTCCAGTGATAAGGCATCATTGTGTTCCTTCTGGCTGTCTCCACTCCTAACCCTCAGGAAGTATCCCTTTTATGTTTACCATCCTTTTCCGCTATAGCAAGTCCAACATAGTTTGGAATATTCAGCCTTTTCTAAAACTTTCCTTGATCATTTCCACCTAACAAGAATTTTTTTTCTTGAGTACTCTTCAAGCTCTAGAAGTGAGCTCACTTACTGAATGTTGATTATTACTATTTCAACACAAAGATGGCCAGATCTTGAGGGAAAGACATTGAAGTTTTTACTTTCCATATATCCCTCCCATGTCTTCAGAGGAGGTCTGAGAATGCAGGAAGGAAAGACAACCCTTATGAAGGACAACCCTTTTGTAGGAATGGCTCCTATGCATTGCAATGCGTGGCATTCAAAAAGAACTGGAAAAATTTGAAATATAAATCTAAAATCTAAATCAGATATTAGAGTGTGGAACCACTGAGCAACAATCTAATGGTAATAGAGTTTGAGATAATATTGATTATCTCAATAACAATGCAGGGGGCTGGCGCCATGGCTCACTTGGTTAATCCTCCGCCTGTGGCACCAGCATCCCATATGGGCGCCAGGTTCTAATCCCAGTTGCTCCTCTTCCAGTCCAGCTCTCTGCTGTGGCCCGGGAAGGCAGTGGAGGATGGCCCAAGTGCTTGGGCCGTGTACCTGCATGGGAGACCAGGAGGAAGCACCTGGCTCCTGCCTTCGGATCGGCACATCACGCCGGCCGTGGCAGCCACTTTGGGGGTGAACCAACGGAAGGAATACCTTTCTCTCTGTCTCTCTCTCTCACTGTCTAACTCTATCTGTCAAATAAATAAAAATAAAAAATAAAAAATAAAAAAATAAAATATAACAATGCAAACTAGAATATACTAGTTATTGACCATTAACTCTTGTATTGTTTTATGTAATTCTTAAACTAACATTATGAGTTAGTGTTAGCCCTATTTTGCTCAAGAGATTAAGGATTCCCACAGAAATATCCTAACCTCTCTCCTATGTCTCAATAACCAGTCAAGTGACATAATGAGAATTTGAATCCAGCTATATCTGCAGCTCAAACTCCTGTATTTTCCTACCCGCCCCGTCCCCCAGTGCTCCACATCAACTCTAACAATGAAATGGAGATTTTGTTGTACTGAGATTTATATACATTTTATGCAATTTTATTTTAGAAAAATGAATAATAGATTGATTCTTGGCCTTTTGGCTAAGATCAGGTGCAGAATCTGTTCTTATCAGAAAAATGAATGATAGTTCTCAGAATGGAGATAAAATTCTTCGAGTACTCCTAATAAAAGAAATTCAGGGAAACTTCAGGAAAACAAAGCTGTTGCTTTAGAGATATTTAGTAAAGAGCAGCATGATTTTACTTACCACATATTTTCTCCTTTTTCCCTGTGTTTCTTGTTTTCAGTCATGAGAACTACCTTTCATTAAAGAGATGGAATTGAAACAAATGTAATATTTATGTCTTAAATCAAGGTAATGCATGCATAACAAGATGAAAAAATTGAGAAATTGACATTAATTTTTTCTTTTGAAGTTTGTTTCAGTTATAAATAGGAAAACCCTTTAAATTATGATAACTAATTTATCATAATAAATTATGATAAATAAATAACACATTTAAAATATAGTTCATGTTTTATTAGATCGAATATCTTATCTGGTAGAAGTATGATTAGTGATCATTTAATCCAAGCTAAGCATTTTATGAGTTGGCTTCAGTCTCTGGCAACTGGTATGATCATTATTCACCTATCTTTTTTTTATGGGTAAGTCAGTCAAGGATCAGATGGACTAAGTAATGAGTCCAAGGTCACATGAATGAATGAGGTAGGACTGGAACTTAGCTATTCTAAAATTAAGATTAGGATGCTACAGAGTGTGCTTTTCTTTCAATGGAGGATATTTAGTTATTAAGTTAAAATGAACAGATCATGTGTTTTTCTGAATTTAATAATTCATTTTAGATAGTATCTTTATTCTTTTTAACATTTCTCATTTTAAACTACTTTTTTTTTTTTTTTTTTTTGACAGGCAGAGTTAGACAGTGAGAGAGAGAGAGACAGAGAGAAAGGTCTTCCTTTTTCTGTTGGTTCACCCCCCTCCAAGTGGCCGCTACCACCGATGCGTTGCGGCCGATCCGAAGCCAGGAGCCAGGTGCTTCCTCCTGGTCTCCCATGTGGGTGCAGGGCCCAAGGACCTGGGCCATCCTCCACTGCCTTCCCAGGCCACAGCAGAGAACTGGACTAGAAGAGGAGCAACAGGGTTAGAATCTGGCACCCCACCCTGACTGGGACTAGAACCCCGGGGTGCCGGCGCCTCAGGCAGAGGATTAGCCTAGTGAGCCACTGCGCCGGCCTTAAACTACCTTTTAACTGATTTATATTCACTAGTAAATTTAAACTTGTTGCATTTCAGCCCACCTGCAAAAAATTAAAAATGAAAATTAGAAACAAAAATAAAGCAAATACTTCAGATTAGAATAAGGGCTCTGCAACATAGAAGTTAATAGTTTTTTACAAATATTTTAAGTCATAATCTTACAATTTCACTTATTTTTCTAGTTTTTTATTTTCTGGTCAGGTTAGTTAATGACAAATAATGTTTAGATTTAAATACACTAAAAAGAAGTTGAGGGAATTTTTAAATGTGCTTTGTATTTGAGAACTTGTTTTATAGTTAGAAGACTGTCTAGCCTAAAGAAGCAAAACACCTGTGCATCTTTTCAACTAGCTATCTTTGAACAAGATGCAGAAATTCCTGTGACCTATAGATCTTGGACTCTCTTGGAACTATTGCATCTACAAAAAAGTATTGATATTTTAATTAAGATCACTGCATAATTTAGGGATTTTAAATATATTTAGTTGAAGCCATTCGGAACTTCATGCAGTCATGACAGAAAACATAATATATTCAAGGGAGAAGTGGAAAAAAAAGCACTCCTGATAGAGCAACCTCATTGTGCTCAACATCCATAATGAAATGAGTTTGCTGTTTTATCTTGCTTAATGATTCAGAGAATCTTAAAGGTAGTGTGTTCTTTCAAGATAAATTTAATCTAAGCTATTCATTTTATAGATGAAGGGTGTAGGGGGTTATGTTTCCTGCCTCAACTCACAGGGTACTTCCAGAATAACATTAGAAGATGGACTCAGTTTTTCTGACTTCCAATTAGGGCTCTTCTATTTCCTTGAAATTCTATCTAATGATTTCTGTATCTAATGTGGAAATATATTTGTTCTTCTTTATTGACAGATTCTATATCTTTGGAGTCAACCAATCACAGATCAATAATAGTAAAAAACTGTACTGAATACATATGAACTTTCTTGTTATCATTCCCTAAACAACACAGCTTATCAACTACTTACATAGCATTCACATTCTGTTAGGCATTATAACTAATCTAGATATGGTTTAAAGTATATGCTTGGTTGTGTGTAGATTATACAAAAATACTATACCATTTTAGATAAGGAACTTCAGTATCTCTAATTTGGATATTCGTGGTGTTTGCTGGAGCCAGTCCTCCATGGATACCAAGGTTATGATGTACAGATTTTATTCAAGAGACCATGGACATGTCAAATGATCAATCTAAAGGGCAGCTGCATTTGCTTACTTAGAAAGCTGATCATTCTGGGCCTGTATGAGAGGGACCCTCAATGTAATAAAAAAGTATCCTTCATTGTGTACAAGCATCTCATCAGCACTCTAATCTGAGATGATTTACAATTAATTGCTAATACTACATGTGGCTATTAGCATAGGACAGATTGCCCAGTGTAGGCTTGTTTTGATTTCTTCAACTCACTGAATATTATTTCAGGCATGTCGTTAGCATTTTATTAACTATTTCAGGAAAAGGGTGTAGAAAAGAAAAAGCAATGTGCCTTGCCTGAGTTGGATTTTTCTCACATGGAAAAGCAACTCCTTCTCTCAACAATCAGAATACATAAAGTCACTTAAGATCACATTCTGTCTGAGCCATGTTCAGAGCAGATTAGGAGTAAATAGATTTAAGTCCTGTCCAACAAACAGCTGTTTCAGCCCACTGGATGTGAATCTGCAGACAGGTAGTCAGTAACATCTGGATTGGCTGCTCTTGGAAGAATACACAGAGATTTGTCACTCAGATTCAGAAGTACCTCTTCAGA
Organism: Oryctolagus cuniculus; assembly: GCF_964237555.1. NCBI lineage: Eukaryota > Metazoa > Chordata > Mammalia > Lagomorpha > Leporidae > Oryctolagus > Oryctolagus cuniculus. The sequence continues at coordinate 45,187,153 of NC_091444.1, forward strand.
TGTCACAAGTAGTCCGGTTTGTATTTATTTATTTTTTATTTATTTATTTTTTATTTTTCTTTGTGTAAGAGCTGAAAGAAGAAAAGAGAAGAAAAGCAATATTATATCTTACCTAGTTTAAGACATAATCGGCAGGGCTGGCACTACGACGTGATGCAGTAGGTTAATCCTCCGCCTGCGGTGCCAGCATCCCAGATGAGCCCCGGTTCTAGTCCTGGCTGCACCTTTTCCAACCCAGCTCTCTGCTATGGCCCGGGATAGCAGTAGAAGAAGGCCCAAATGCTTGGGCCCCTGCACCCACGTGGGAGACCAGGAAAAAGCACCTGACTCCTGGCTTCAGATCGGCACAGCTCCGGCTGTTGCAGCCATTTGGGGAGTGAACCAATGGAAGGAAGACTTTATCTCTGTGTCCCTCTCACTGCCTGTAACTCTACCTCTCAAATAAATAAATAAAAATATTTTTTTTAAAAAAGACTCAATTGGCCAGAAATATCACATGGTCATTGTTCATTTGCTCACAGATAATTCATAGGTACAAGTGTTGAATCCTGAACAGTGCTATGAAGAAACCTTGAAACCAGTTAATCAAATTTTATTAACTTATTGATAACATTTTAACAATTTTGAACAAATTTATCTTCATAAAACTTTTTTTCATTTTTATTTGAATAAAAATGTGATTGGAGTACATGAATGAACTATTTGCAGTTTAATATGTTTAATTGGATGTTGGAGAGACTGGTTTTAATTTTACAATATGTAGTTAACATTTAGGTTAGGATGCATTTATGCTTTTTGATTTTCAATCTATTCATTTAACAAATACAAATTTTAAACAAAGAGCTCAATATTTGGAAAATGTTTCTATACTTTATAAAATGATTAAACGCTGATTGTTGAAGTGAGCTCAAGATAATTTATATTTGGCTAAAATGTAGTACCTTCTGTTTTGTATTAGTAGGTTCTTTCTTTAAAAAATATTTTATTTATATGAAAGACAGAGTTACAGACCTGGTCGGGGGGGGAGGGAGAGAGAGAGAGAGAGAGAGGGAGAGAGAGAGAGAGAGAGAGAGAGAGAGAGAGATCGATCTAGTGCTTGGGCCATCCTTGCTGCTTTCCCAGGCACATTAGCAGGGAGCTGGATAAAAGTGGAGCAACCATGACTTGAACCAGCGCCCAGATGGGATGCCAGCACTGCAGTCCGGGGCTTTAATCCACTGCACAACAGCACCAGCCCCAATAGTTTCTAATATATGTCACTTTCTTGAAGATATCCTTTTTTTCCTATACACTTTCTAGCCATAAATACATGGATTTTTCTAAGTCACTTAAGTACTATAAATTTTTTTAAAAAAATGTTAGTGCAACCATAGACAGTGAGGAGAACCAATAAATGTTGGTATGTTATTTAAGATGGCTGGCAGATCTATATCGTCGAATCACTTTTGCCTTCCTTGATCTCCAGGGAAGTGATGTCTCCATATTAAATTTTGTACAAACATAATACAAATAAATTCCGTTTCTGGACTACTTTGTATTAAAGGACAGTTTTAGAAAACTTCTAAATTTCTGTTAAACTTACTAACTTCAATGTGAATTTCTAGAATCAGAATCATTTTACAAGGCACAGAACTCAATATTTTCACTTGTGTTTTCTCGTAAAATTATAGGCACAGTAAAGAGAAAGTAACATTACTAATTACTTTTTCACATAATTTCTTATGAATGCATACATGGCCTTAAAAAGTCTTCATGAAGATAACTAGCATGTTTTATTCAGTAGATGGTTCATAATGACACACACAAGATTCAATCCTACAAAAGCTAAGATTTATAAAAGTAGTTGAGATTTTAAATGAGGTTTTTAGGCATATTTGTCCATTATCTTAATTTTCTTAATATTTCTTAAGAACACATGAAACTCTCCATGATTCTTTTTTTTTTTTTTTTTTGGACAGGCAGAGTTAGACAGTGGGAGAGAGAGAGAGAGAGAGAGAGAGAGAGAAAGGGCTTCCTTTTTCTGTTGGTTCACCCCCCAAGTGCCACTATGGCTGGTGCGTTGCGGCCTGTGCGCTGCACCAATCCGAAGCCAGGAGCCAGGTGCTTCCTCCTGGTCTCCCATGCGGGTGCAGGGCCCAAGCACCTGGGCCATCCTCCACTGCACTCCAGGGCCACAGCAGAGAGCTGGACTGGAAGAGGAACAACCAGGACAGAATCCGGCGCCCCGACTGGGACTAGAACCCAGGGTGCCAGCGCCGCAGGCAGAGGATTAGCCTAGTGAGCTGTGGCGCCGACCTCCCTGATTATTTTTTTTTTTTTTTTTTTTTTTTTGACAGGCAGAGTGGACAGTGAGAGAGAGAGACAGAGAGAGAAAGGTCTTCCTTTGCCGTTGGTTCACCCTCCAATGGCCGCCGCTGCAGCCGGCGCACCGCGCTGATCCTGGCAGGAGCCAGGAGCCAGGTGCTTTTCCTGGTCTCCCATGGGGTGCAGGGCCCAAGCACCTGGGCCATCCTCCACTGCACTCCCTGGCCATAGCAGAGAGCTGGCCTGGAAGAGGGGCAACCGGGACAGAATCCGGCGCCCCAACCGGGACTAGAACCCGGTGTGCCGGCGCCGCAAGGTGGAGGATTAGCCTATTGAGCCACGGCGCCGGCTCTCCCTGATTATTTTTGATGAAGGAATTGAGAACTACTAGTAGAACATTGGAACAGTATTAGCAAAGTCATTACTTTTACATCCACCACTAAGAGCTCTTTCTCAGCAATTGTACTTTTACCTGGAGCTCCCAATAGTCACTTTTTCCTGTTATGGTCACTGTCTGGAATTCTAAGACCCTTGAATTTGCTTTCATCCATTAATACAAAATAAAAATACCAAAACAAGGCTTATGTACTTGTCATAGATTTTACAGAATGGCTGTATCTAATTAGAATTTTAGAACGTAGGGCAGGAAACAAAATTGGAAACTAAATGTGACATCACCTAGAGTTCAAGAGGAAAATTAAATATCAAACTTTCACACCTGGATTCTCTACATACATGTAACCTGGTTCACAGCCTCACTCCTTTGCTGCAGTTTTGACCCTCCTTTGAGTCTTTTCAAAGAATAAAATGTTCTGTCCTTCCAATACATAGATAGACTCCGTGTTCAGATAACACGACCCCTAAGCATGAGGCTAACCCTTACCTATGGTTACAGTTCGCTCATTTTTTCTGGAACAATCAAGATATTGTTTAAATTTAAATTTGCATTCCAGCTCTGCCACTTACTACTTATGATCTTGGGAAAATTACTTAGCATCTATAAGCTTCTATATCTACATATATATACTGATGATCAAAAAATGATCTACAAATTGCTTTTAGGGTCATCAGATGGTATCAATGGGTGAAATTATGCTTTGAAACTATAAATCTTTTAAAAAATTGTAGATAAAAGTTTCCATTCCTATGGAAGATGAGCATAGATAATGAAAAATTAAATATAGAATACTTATTTTGCTTTTTGGTTAAAAATAAGACTATATTAGAATATGTACCACCCAAAAATGTGACTTATCACTTTTACATACAGAAATTTTCATTGTGTTCCACTTACATGCCCTTCCCTCATGCCAGTACTCTTCCTGTGTCTGTTCTCAAACACTGGATGAGTGGGTGTACAGAGAGCTTTGTGCCTGTGTTGGCCAATAGCAGAGCCACAATGAGATTCTGTCAATAATTAGAGTACAGCTGTTTGCTTCCTGTAACCTGTCACATGGTGACTGTCATTTAGGAAAAAATGTTAGAAAAGAATAATTTTGGCAGAGTATGAGTTATCCTTAACAAATAACATCTGAGTAGAACTCAAATTTTTTAAAGCAAAGGAAGATCATTCAGATCTGTTGGCATATTCCATTAAAATATTATGTGCCTTCTCACAGGATTAATGTTCAAATAATAACCATGTCTCAAAAACAGAAGAGCATTAACGTGACATAGTGCTACATACAACTTACACGGTAGCTCTGTCCTGAGATAAAATACTGTATCCTCACTTTGTTATTGGAGTGTCAGTTCTCTACAAAGGCTCTAAATACAAGGATACACCAATGCATATAGTATATATTAAATGATGTAGAAATGTAATATATATTGAAGTTTTCTCTATATAACCGTTTCATGTACCACTCACCTTCAAACATACGTTTCTTCCTCGAGAAAGGGATCTATTTTCCTGATAAAGTCTAGCCCCTCTATCTGGTCTTGATTCTTCCGCCATTCTGCATTCTGTCTTTTCATTGATCAGAGCGAGGTCTCATGACCTGTAAATGTAATCACAAAATATTATTGCCCCTGTAAATAAATTACTACAAATAACTAAAGCACAGACAGGTGGTCAAATGATGTAACTAGCCATTACATTGAAAATACTAGTGGCCAATAAACAGATACAAACATTCTCTACTGCTATAGGGATCAAGATAGGGAAAATCAAGTCTTTAGTGAGATCTTATCCATAAATGTTAGGCAGAAGTTAAAAGGATAATATTAAAGATTCCCAAGGATTTGAAAAAAAGAAGTGAAAGATTATGTATATTGGTAGTAGCATAAGTTGGTGTAACAATTTTGGGAAATAATTGGCTGTAGTAAAACTGAAGCTGTACGTATCCTGTTACATAGCTTTGTCCTTTTGCATGTTCTCTAGGGAAACATTTGTAACTAGGGGATATCAACATAAATATTTAAAGCAGAGAATTGTAAAAGCCCTAAACTAGAACCAAACTGACATCCTTGGTTAAATTTATTTGAAAGCTTTTTGTTTTGTTTTGTTTTTGCAGCTAATGTGAATGGGATTTATCTTAGAAGTTCTTTTTCTCTGTGGCATTGCCTGTGTATACAAAGGCTACTGATTTTTGTGTGTTGATTTTATATCCAGCCATGTTACCAAACTCTTCTATGAGTTCCATTAGTCTCTTAGTAGAGTCTTTTGGATCTCCTTTATATAGAATCATGTGATCTGCAAATAGGGATAGTTTGACTTCCTCTTTCCCAGTTTGTATCCCTTTGATTTCTTTTTCTTGCCTCATGGCTGTGGCTAAAACTTCCAAGACTATATTGAATAGCAGTGATGACAGTGGGCATTCACTGGTTCCAGATCTCAGCGGGAATGCTTCAGACTTTTCCCCATTCAATAGGATGCTGGCCATGGGTTTGTCATAAATTGCCTCGATTGTATTGAGGAATGTTCCTTCTATACCGAATTTGCTTAAAGTTTTCGTCATGAAAGGGTGCTGTATTTTGATCAAATGCTTTCTCTGGATCTATTGAGATAATCATACAGTTTTTGTACCTCAGTTTGTTGATGCAGTGCATCACATTGATTTGCAAATGTTAACCATTCCTGCATACCTGGGATAAATACCACTTGGTCTGGGTGAATCTTTTGGATGTGTTCTTGGATTCGATTAGCCAGTATTTTGTTGAGGATTTTTGCGTCTATGTTCATCAGTGAAATTGGTCTGTATTTCTCTTTGTTGTATCTTTTTCAGGTTTAGGAATTAAGGTGATGCTGGTTTCATAGAAGGAGTTTGGGAGGATTCTCTCCCTTTAGTTGTTTTGAATTGCTTAAGAATAATTGGAGTTAGTTGTTTAAATGTCTGGTACAATTCAGCTATATACCATCCAGTCCTGGGTTTTTCTCTGTTGTGTGGGTCTTTATTACTGATTCAGTTTCCATCTTGGTTATTGATCTGTTTAGGTTTTCTATGTCTCCATGGCTCCATATAGGTAGGTTGTGTGTGTCCAGAAATCTATCCATTTTTTCTCAGTTTCTTGATTTGTTGGCATACAGCTCTTTGTAGTAATTTCTATGATTCCTTTTATGTTTGTAGTGTCTGTTGATACATTACCTTTTTCATCTCTAATCATCTCTAATTTTATTGATTTAGGTCTTTTCCTACTTTTTTTTTAGTTGGGACAACGTGTGTCAATTTTGTTTTTCAAAAAGCCAGGTTTTCTTTTCACTGACCTTTTGTAGTGATTTTTTGATTTCAGTTTTGTTTATTCTCTAATTTTAATTATTTATTTTCTCCTAGTTTTGGGTTTGGTTTGCTTTTGTTTTTCTAGGTCCTTGAGATGCATTGGTAGCTCATTTATTTGTTGCCTTTCAAATTTCTTGATGTAGGCACCAATTGCTATAAACTTTCCTCTTAACACTGCTTTTGCTGTATCCCATAAGTTTTTCTTTTATTTTTTTTCTACATTTTTTTTAACTTTTATTTAATGAATATAAATTTCCAAAGTACAGAATATTGATTACAATGACTTCCCCCCCATAACGTCCCTGCAACCCGCAACCCTCCCCTTATCCACTCCCTCTCCCCTTCCATTCATGTCAAGATTCATTTTCGATTCTCTTTATATACAGAAGATCAGTTTAGCATACATTAAGTAAAGATTTCAACAATTTGCTCCCGCACAGAAACATAAAGTGAAAAATACTGTTTGAGTACTAGTTATAGCATTAAATCTCAATGTACAGCACACTAAGGACAAAGATCCTACATGAGGAGTAAGTGCACAGTGACTCCTGTTGTTGACTTAACAAATTGACACTCTTGTTTATGGCCTCAGTAATCACCCTAGGCTCTTGTCATGAGCTGCCAAGGCTATGGAAGCCCTCTGGGTTCACTGACTCTGATCATTTTTAGACAAGGCCATGGTCAAAGTGGAAGTTCTCTCCTCCCTTCAGAGAAAGGTACCTCCTTCTTTGATGACCCATTGTTTCCACTGGGATCTCACTCGTGGAGATCTTTCATTTAGGTTTGTGTTTTTTTTTTTTTTTTTCCCAGAGTGTCTTGGCTTTCCATGCCTGAAATACTTTCATGGGCATTTCAGCCGGATCCGCATGCCTTAAGGGCTGATTATGAGGCCAGAGTGCTGTTAGGACATTTGCCATTCTATGGGTCTGCTGTGTATCTCACTTCCCATGTTGGACCATTCTCTCCCTTTTTGATTCTATCAGATAGTATTTGCAGATACTAGTCTTATTTATGTGATCCCTTTGGTTCTTAGTCCTATCATTATGATCAACTGTGAACAGAAATTGATCACTGGGACTAGTGAGATGGCATTGGTACATGCCACCTTGATGGGATTGAATTGGAATCCCCTGGTATGTTTCTAACTCTACCGTTTGAGGTAAGTCAGCTTGAGCATGTCCAGAATTGCACATCTCTTCCCTCTCTTATTCCCACTCTTATATTTAACAGGGATCACATTTCAGTTAAGTTTCAGCACTTAAGAAGAATTGTGTATTGATTACAGTATTCAACCAAAAGTATTAAGTAGAACAAACAAAAAAATACTAAGAGGGATAACATATTAAGCTGGTCATCAACAGTCAGGGTGAGGGCTGATCAAGTCACCATTTCTCATAGTGTTCATTTCACTTTAACAGATTTCCTTTTTGGTGCTCAATTGGTTGTCACTTATCAAGAACAAGTGGTATTTGTCCCTTTGTGTATCCCATAAGTTTTGACATGTGTTGCCCTCATTCATTTCCAGACTTTTTTTTATTTCTCTTTTGATTTCTTGTATGACTCACTGTTCATTCAGGATCATGTTGTTCTGTCTCCATCTGTTTACATATGTTCTAGAGTTTGACTTGTTGATTTCCAGCTGCATTCCATTGTGGTCCGAGAAGATGCATGGTATGATTTCGATTTATTTGAATTTGCTGAGACTTGCTTTATGGCCTAACATGTGGTCTATCCTAGAAGAAGTTCCATGCACCGGTGAGAAGAATGTATATTCTGCATTTGTAGGGTGAAAAGTCCTGTCAATAACTATTAGTTCCATTTGGTATAGTGTTCATTACATCTGTTGTTTCCTTGATGATTTTCTGTCTGGTTGACCAGTCGATTGCTGAAAGCTGGATATAGAAAATCCCCTATTACTATTGTATTGGAGTGTATGTTTCCCTTTAGATACATTAACATTTCTTTTAAATAGCCAGTAGCCCTATAATTAGGTGCATATATGATTATAATAGTCACAGCTTCCTGTTGAATTGATCCCTTAATCATTACATAGTTCCCTTCTATGTCTCTTAACAATTTTTGTGTTAAAGTCTATTTGGTCTAATGTTGGTTTCTGTTATAATTGAATATTTTTTCCATCTTTCCCTTTCAGTCTATATGTATCATTGTTAGTGAGATATGTTTCTTGTAGACAGCAAATAGATGGGTTTTGTTTTTAATCCATTCTGCCAATATGTATCTTTGAACTGGAGAGACGAAATCATTTACATTCAAGGTGACTATTGATAAGTAAAAACTGGCCCTGTCATTTTTCTGTGAATATTCCTGATGTTTACTTTGGATTTCCATTGTACTTTTACTAGGAGATTGTCTGCCTTCACCTTCTTTCATAGTGATGACTGTGTTTCTGTGTGTAGCACATTCTTTTTTTTTTTAATTTATTTGACAGGTAGAGTTATAGACAGTGATAGATAGAGACAGAGAGAAAGGTTTTCCTTTTTTGGTTGGTTCACTCCCCAAATGGCCACTACAGCTGGTGCTGTGCTGATCTGAAGCCAGGAGCCAGATGCTTCCTCCTGGTCTCTCATGCAGGTACAGGGGCCCAAGGACTGGGGTCATCCTCCACTGCTCTCCCAGGCCACAGCAGAGAGCTGGACTGGAAGAGGAGCAACCAGGACTAGAACCCGGTGCCCTTGTGAGCACATTCTTAACCATCTTTTGTAAGGCTGCACGAGTGGTAACAAATTCTTTCAATTTCTGTTTGTTATGGAAAGTCTTTATTTCACCTTCATTCATAAATGAGAGCTTTGTAGGGTACAGTATTATGAGTTAACAGTTTTTTTCTCTGAAGACTTGGAATATATCTTGTTATTCTCTCCCTATCTTTAGGGGTTCTGATGAGAAGTCCACTGTGAGTCTAATTGGAGATCCTCTGAACGGAATCTGGCATTTCTTTTGTGCACATTTTAGAATCTTTTCTTTATGTTTTACTGTGGAGAGTTTGCTGCAATGTGTCATGGTGAAGATCTTTTCTGGTGTTGTCTATTAGGAGTTCTATGTGCTTCCTGTACTTGGACGTCCCTTTCTTTCATGGCTTTAAAAATGTAGCTAAAATAATTTTTATTTTGGAATTAACCTCTAGTCAGGCACTTCAAACCAAGAGACTTGAATAGTACAAGCGTAGTTCTCCACCTTTGAGAATTTAAATTAGATTTTTAACTAGGTGTGAACACTGTATAATTGATAAAATATCTGATAATAGGTGCCAGGAGAGTAGAACCAGGCAATAAATAAGGCACTGACTTCCTCCCTCCATTTCCTTATGTTTAGTGAGGGCCTACTTTAAGCCTGGCAGAATTGGTAATAAATGCTGCATTGCTAGCAGAAAAGGGATGGTTAATTTAGTATTCTAAGAACTTCAATTATGTAGTAGCTTAGAGGTTACAAATTTAGACACTCGCTGTCAAAAATTGAAGATATATATATTCAATTTTCCTGTATATATGTATACACACACACACACACACACACACACACATATATATCTAAACATTAAAAAATCTTGTTGGGGCCAGCGCTGTGGCATAGGGGTAAAGCTACCTCCGGCAGTGCTGGCATCCCATATGGGTGATGCTTAAAGTCCTAGTTGGTCCACTTTCAATCCAGCTCCCTGCTAATATGCCTGGGGAAGCAGAGGAGGATGGCCTAAGCACTTGAACCCCTGCACCCACGTGGGGGGCTGGGAAGAAGCTAGTGGCTTCAGATCGGTGCAGCCCTGGCTGTTGTGGCCAATTGGGTAGTGAATCAGCAGATGGAAGACCTCTCTCTCTCTCTCTCTCTCTCTCTCTCCCCTTCTCTGTCTGTGTAACTCTAAATTATAAATAAATAAATCTTTAAAAAAAAAACAGTCTTTTTGACATAAAAGTTTCCTAGCAACATACTCCCTCTTGGTAAGATAAATAGCCATAAGGATTTTTCCCCAGTTTTACTCACTGTCTTAATTGGGCATTTTGGCTAATATGCCATAATTTCATTTTAAGAAAAGTGGCTTTTAAAAAGATTTATTATTTAATATGTACAGTTTAGCACACATTCCCTCAGACTTACCCCTAAGGGTAAAGCTGAAAACTTGCCATGGGACTCTAAATCCCATTAAGTTGGCAGGTACCAATGCCATCTTACTAGTTAAAGTGATCAGTTGAAGTTCATAACTGATCATAAAGATAGGATTAAGTGTCAAAGGGATCACATAAATAAGACCAAGTGTCTGTTAATAATAATTAATAGAATTAAAAAGGAGAGAATGATCCAACATGGGAAGCAGAACTTTCAGCAGACTCATAGAATGACAAATGCCTTAAACAGCGCTCTGGCCTCAGATTCAGCCCTTAAGGCATTCGAATCTGGCTAAAAAGCCCATGAGAGCATTTCAAGCATGGAAAGCCAAGACATTGTGGCAAAAAATGCTCTACACGAAAGATCTCTGTGAATGAGATCCTGGTGGAAAGAAGGGGCCATCAAAGAAGGAGGTACCTTTCTCTGAAGGGAGCAGATAACTTCCACTTTGATTATGGCCTTGTCTAAATAAGGTCGGAGTTTGTGGACTCAAGAGGCTTCCATAGTATTGACAGCTCATGACAAGAGCCTCGGGTGATCACTGATGTCCAAAATAAGAGTGTCAATTGTTAAATCAACAACAGGAGTCACTGTGCACTTGCTCCATGTAGGACCTCTGTATTTAATATATTGTACTATGAGAATTAACCATAAAACCAGTCTTCAAACAGTACTTTATACTTTGTGTGTCTTAGTGCGTGCAAACTGTTGGAATCTTTACTTAGTATAGAGTTGAACTTCTGTATATAAAGATAATTAAAAATGAATCTTAATGAAAAATAGCATGGGAGAGGGAATAGGAAGTGGGATGGTTTGGGGGTGGGAGGGTGGGTACGGGGGGAAGAACTGATATAATCCAAAAGTTGTACCTATTAAATTTATATTTATTAAATAAAAGCTTTCTACAATAATAATAAAAATATTTATTATTTTAATGACAGAATGATAGGGGGTAGGGAGACATATCTTTCATCTGCTGCTCCACTGTCCAATTTACTAAATCAGTCAGGGCTAAGTCAGGCTAAGGCCAGGAGGCAAGGTACTCCATCTGGGCCACCTTTGTACTTGGGTCATCAACCCCTGCCTCCCAGGCTCATTAGCAAGAACCTGAATCCAAAGCATGGAGTAGCCACAGTGGGAACCAGACACTGTGATATCACAATGCTGACCCCCTGGAGAGTATTTTCAATGAAAATATGATTCATATGATATCAAATTTAGATAGTTTTTATTAGGAATTTAAATGCTTGGCCACTGTCAGGGAATAGTACGTGGAAGAAGGATGTTTTCAAAGTAAGCTGTAGTAACTATCCATGATGGTATAGTAACCAATGCTCAATGTATAATTCAATTTTGTAGATTCCATCCTCTTTCCTTTAAATGTTAGTTAAGTAAAGATATGAAGAGCACAGGAGGGAGAGGGAGGAGGAGGGAGAGAGGTAATGGGGAGTGGGAGGGAGGAGAGATTCCATTCACTGATTCACTCCCCAAATGGCCACAATGGCTGGGAATGGCCCAGGTCAAAGCCACGAGCTTCTTCTGGGTCTCCCACATAGGTGTAGTGGTCCAAGAACTTGGGCCATCTTCTACTTCTTTCACAGGTACATTAGCAGGGAGCTAGATCTGAAGAAGAGCAGCTGGGACTCAACTGATACACATGTAATTGCCAACACTGCAGATGGCAGCTTAACTCTCTATGCCACAGTGTCAGCCCCATGTTTTTATGCTTTTACATGCTGAAGAAAACAAGAAACACACATTTTATGATTATAAATTGGGCCAGGTGCAACAATGATTAAGTGCTGCTCTCTTCAACTTATCCTGCATATTCTAGTCGTGTTACTATGGTTGAAAGTCTCATTTGTTTCTTCCACCATCAGAATTTTGCATGTGAATGGCTTATAAAGAAGACTTGGATGGCTCATCATCTCCTTCCCCAGTCTTCACAGGGAGACTACTTTTGCCTCTTTTTTCTGGTTTTATTCAGTGCAGGTTAAAAACGTTAACTTGAAAGACATGGTGACAGTTTGGATTGGTATAAGAATTTCAAAGATTATAGCCAAGGTCAGTATGTTTGTGCCAAAATGATGGGTGTAAGTGAAAGGAGCCTATGACCAGACCCATCTGTAGCTAATAGATTTAATGATGAACCACAAAAGAATTAAATACAACACAGGGAGTGAATGATCCTGGTAATGAATCAAGTCCCTGGAGGACGAGGAAAGCTACTGGTGCTGAGAAACAGCATGTCTTCCAGGAAGAAATCAAGGGAAAAAACCACTTCCCTCACCTTCGGAAAAGCCTTGCTGCTTCTGTGGAGACTCTGTCTCATTTATGCAGTTTTCTTTCCTAACTTCGTGTTGGCATTAGTAATGTTTAGTAAAACTGACCATGAAGTACTCGGGTAGAATGCTGCTAGGCAATATCTTTGCAATTTTATGATCAATAAGATGCCTGTATGCCAGGACACAGTAATCCAAGTATAAGAAGTGAATTTCAGACAAACCAGTAGCAAAGATTCTAGCAAGATAAAATGTCTTTTAGCTGTTAACAGTGTCAAGTACAGAAAATAAATACAGCAATACATAGACTTGAACCAGATGACCTTGACTTCCTTGGGGAAGTTAGATTTGAAAACTTTAAGGCCTATTAGTCAAAATATTACAGAAGTTTGAAGAAAAGATAATTATTACCACTTGTTATTTGTGCATGAGTACTAATTGCTTTCTCGCTCCATAGACAGAGATTTTCAGTGAAATTCTACAACTGAGAATTGAATTTCTATACCTGAGATGTAAAATACCCTGGATCTATGATTTACTGGGAAAAACATAAAATAATTATTGTCCTGAATTCATTCCTGAAGTTTATTTTTGTTTGAATTTTAATTTTTCTTCAATATTGTAAGTTTATGAACTAATTGGGCTGAAATTTCAACAAGGACTGCAAGATGCAGAATAATGGTAGCATTTTCATCCTTTTCTATTGAGCTTCAAGTATGTCATAAGAGAAGTATTTTGGATCTGACCGGGAATAGATCCAACCGGGACTAGATCCAACCGGGACTAGAACCCAGGGTGCCGGCGCAGCTAGGCGGATAATTAGCCTATTGAGCTGCAGCGCCAGCTGTAGGCTTTAAATTTAATAAACAAAATTAAACATCTCCCAAAGCTTATAATGAAATACTCTAAGCAAATGATGTTAACAGTGCTTAAGTTCAGTGTTGAAGCATATTCTATCTGCAGGAAGCATAGTCCAGATAGTACTTTGAGTACCCATGAAAGAATATCATAGCATTGAGGGATGCAAATGGCAACTCATCATGTATACTAGAGATGAGACGAGACCAGCTCTGTAGCGTAGTGGGTAAAGCCGCAGCCTGCAGTGCTGGGCATCCCATACGGGCACTAGTTTGTGTCCTGGCTGCTCCACTTTCAATGCAGCTCCCTGCTATGGCCTTGGAAAGCAATAGAAGACGGCCCAAGTCCTTGGGTCCCTGCACCCGTGTGGGAGACCTGGAGGAAGCTCCTGGCTCCTGGCTTTGGGTCACCACAGCTCTAGCTGTTGTAGCCAATTGGGGAGTGAAGCAGCGGATGGAAGACCTCTCTCTCTCTTCTCTCTCTTCTCTCTCTCTGCCTCTCCTTCTCTCGCTGTGTAACTCTGCCTTTCAAATAAATAAATAAATACATATTTTAAAGAGAAGAGAGAGAGAGATGAGACAAGCTGCCAGGAATGGATAGAGGAGAAATCAGGAGACTGAGTTCCTAAGAGGACATTTGTGTGTTACTTCCCCATCTGATACCCAAAGCCCTACTGTTAACAAAGTTGGAAATAGATTGTATAGTTGGCAGCTTCATGCCACCCTAAAGCACTCCCTTCTGCTGTTCATGAAGACCAGGATGCAGGACAGAGTCTGATTTCTATCAGCATAAGAATGACCATCCTAATGGTGAACATAATTCACAGTTTGACATAGGAAGAGGCTGTCTCAAATACAAAAAGAACAAAATAAGATGATTATGTCAGAGGGATGTTTTATGATAGCTGTTAATCTTATAGGATGACATTTAAAATATAAATCAAACCAATTAAACAAGAGATTTATATAATGTGCAGTTGAAAACAAAGAAAAACAATTACTTTATGTTTAATTAAATGAATTAAACCAAGTGTTTGTTTCAATAACTCATGTGTCTGAAATTATGCCAATTGTTTCATAATATAATCATAAACTAATTTCAATTCTAAATTAACACTGGAGATGAAATGTTACTGAACATCCTGTATAGGACCACATATGATGATCAAATCTTTCCCTTTACACAAGATATTTCAACAATCAGAGCAGTGATTTTCAGTGCTACAAAGAAAATGTTACAGAATTGTGTTTGCTGCTTTTGTAAAGTGGTCAATTTTGTGACTTGCTTTGGTATTCAGAAACTCTTCCAGTTGGGTCTGTGTTGAATGTTAAAATTTTCTTTAAAATTCAAAGTAGCCTTTGCTGTCTAAGTTTTGAAAGTAGCCTATGTCCAAAAGCAATAAAATTCTAAACCGAATTTGTTTGGCAACAGATTCTAACAACTGCATCAACACCACATACCCAAAAACTCTTGGACTGTAGCTTGCAAAAAGATGGCTTTTTAAAGTAACTATCAAGACAATCAGAGAAAAACAAAACAAAGGAAAAGAGGATGGGACAATTTTCCAAAGTTCTTATTTGTGACATGAATATTTTTGGGTTCACCTTTTTTAACTTTTATTTAGTAAATATATATTTCCAAAGTACAGCTTATGGATTACAATGGCTTTTTTCTCCCCAATAACCTCCCTCCCACCCACAACCCTCCCAACTCCTGCTCCCTCTCCCCTTCCATTCACATCAAGATTCATTTGCAATTATCTTTATATACAGAAGATCAATTTAGTATATATTAAGTAAAGATTTCATCAGTTTACACCCACAGAGAAGATAAAGTGTAAAATAATGTTTCAGTACTAGTTATAGCATTAATTCACATTGGACAACACATTAAGAACAGAGATCCTACATGAAGAGTAAGTACACAGTGACTCCTGTTGTTGACTTAACAATTTGACACTCTTGTTTATGGTGTCAGTAATCTCCCTAGGCTCTAGTCATGAGTTGCCAAGGCTATGGAAGCCTTTTGAGTTTGCCGACTTTGAACTTATTTAGACAAGGTCATAGTCAAAGTGGAAGTTCTCTCCTCCCTTCAGAGAAAGGTACCTCCTCCTTTGATGGCCCGTTCTTTCTACTGGGATCTCACTCGCAAAGATCTTTCATCTAGTTCATTTTTTTTTTTTTGCCTGAATGTCTTGGCTTTCCATGCCTAAAATACTCTCATGGGCTCTTCAGCCAGATTGGATTCACCTTTTAAAATATTTTAGCTATACATTTAATCACATCTTAAAAAGTGTTTCAGGGTCACTTCTTTCCTGCCATCTCACATACCTGAGTGGGTTTCCAAGAGAGTGATGTTCTGACCTTAAGTAGCTAGTGAATAACAATATGAAAAGTAAACCCAACTACTGTTTATTAGTCTTTAAAAATCAGTCTTTTCCTATTTGTCCATAAAAGTAGAGTTTTGGCTGTTTCTTTTGGTAATTTATCTCATTTTGATCTTAATGTGTTATTCATGATTTCCCCTTCTTTGTTTCCTTCATCATTAGCAAGTTACTCCTTGGAAAAATAATGGCCTCAGGTGACACTCAAGATACAACAGTGAACAGATGATGGTACATATACATATCTATTTATGTACATGTTTGAGTATACAGGCACACATAGCTCTGGAGATAGTTACACTAAGGACTGGAAAATGTGACCTGAAAGAAGGATGTGACTGTTCTCAGTGGGCTGCAGTGACTTGGGAGGACAGAACCAAGGGAAACACTATGGTTGTTCTTTGTTAAATGAAGACAACTCCATGCATTGTCCTGAAGTGCTTAGAAATGGAGGTGGAGAAGGGGAATAATAGATAAAAGACCTCTACCCAAAGTTGACTTCATTTTTTTGAAAGGAGAAATATTTGATGAGGAAACCTCTGTGGGCCAAGGCATGGTGATTAGGGTGATTGCAAGGGAACAATGTGTTCTTAGACCTCCTTTAAATAACAAGCTACTAGCACATTCATTAGTCCTACTGCCTTTCCAAATGCCAAAGAAGTAATCTAATTCATGAATAATTAAGATACACAAATAAATATTTTGTTATTTGTAATAAATATTTTATAAGTTTTCTTTTTATTCATCTCTTACAAAACATTTCACAGATGATCATATAAATAGCATCAAGTGCCTGATAATAATAATAGAAATAAAAAGAAGGGAAACGTGGAAAGCAGTCCACACAGCAGACTCATAGAAGGACAATCATTTTAAATAACACTCTGACCTGAGAATCAGCCCTTAAGCCATTTGTATTTGGCTGAAAAGCCCATGAGAGCATTTCAGGCATGGAAAGCTAAGACACTATGGCAAAAAATATCCTACATGAAGGGTCTCTGTGAGTGAGACCCCAATGGAAGAAGGGACCATTAAAGAGGGATGTACTTTTCTCTGAAGGGAGGAAAGAACTACTTTTCTATGACCTTGTCTAAATACTGATGGAGTTTGTGGTCACAAAAGGCTTCCATAGCCTTGGCAGCTCATGGCAAGAGAGTGATCACTGACATAATAAATAAGAGTGTTAATTTAACAATTAACAACAGAAGTCACTGTGCACTTACTCCCCAAGTAGGACCTCTGTCCTTAATGAGTTGTACCATGATAATTAACTGAAAAACTTGTTCTCAAACAGTGCTTTATATATTGTGTGTGTATGGGGGGTACAAACTGTTGAAATCTTTACTTAGTATAGAGTTGGTCTTCTGTATGTAAAGTTAATTAAAAATGAATCTTAAGAATGGGATGGGAGAGGGAATAGGAGGTAGGATGGGAGTGGGCATGGGAGGGTTGGTATTGGGGGAAAAACTACTATATTCCTAAAGTTGGACCTATGAAATTTTCATTCGTTAAATAAAAGCTTTTAAACAAAAGAAAAAAAATCTCACTGGAAATGAAATAGGATGAAGGGTGATATTTAAATAATTTAGATTTGTGTTGTTGAAGTTGCTTTATTGGATTTAATTGGCTTGTAGTCATGACTGATCATATGTGAATATACATTGATAAAATGCTGATGTGTTGTATATGAAAAATGAAGATCTGAATAGTTGAAAAATGTCAAATTAATGGAGAACCAGATTATTTCCATTATGCTATCTTGAGTTAAGAGTAAGTTCAAATGAATCAAGTTTTTAGGAAAAAATAATTGGTTCATTTGTTACATGACAGGGAGTTTAAGGCAATGATAATAGCTACAAACAGCATCACTGTTTCCCATCCAGCTCTTCTGAAAGGCATCACTAATTGGTTATGACGTTTTGCTACTAAGCATATGTGCAGTTTTGGATTTTCAACCTTTGGTAGATAGTAATATCTCAAGTTTGTAGGTAGAATTTTATATTCTTTTTAAAAAGATTTATTTATTTGAAGGTCAGAGTTACAGAGAGAGAGAGAAGGAGAGGCAGAGAAAGAAGTCTTCCATCTGCTGGTTCACTCCCCAATTGGCTGCACTGGCTGGAGCTTCACTGATTCGAAGCCAGGAGCCTCCTCCAGGTCCGCCATGAGAGTGCAGCAGCCCAAGGACTTGGGCCATTTTCTACTGCTTTCCCAGGCCACAGCAGAGAGCTGGATTGGAAGTAGAGCAGCTGGGCCTCTAACTGGTGCCCATATGAGATGCCGGCACTGCAGGTGTTGGCTTCACCCACTACACTACAGGGCCAGCCCCTATTATCTTTTTATTGTTTTTAATATGTTCTGACACTTTGCTAATTACCTTTGAAATTACACACACATTTTAAATTTTCAGCTTCTTGTCAGAATTATGAATATTAAAAAAATCTACAGCCAACAAGTAGGTCGCTGTATTAGGATTTGCTTGATATTTCCTATATGAATTTTCTCTTAATCAGTTTTGATTTTTTTTATGAATTAGTTATTTTTTTAAAGACAGAGTCAATAGATCTTCCATCTACTAGTTCACTCAGAAAGTGGTGTCAATGCCTGGTACTTGTCCAAGCTGGAGACAGGGACCTGGAATTCCATCTGGGACTCCCACATAGATGTCAAGAGCCCAGATACCTGGGCCATCTTCTGATACCTTCCCAGGCACATTTGAAGGGAGCTGAATTGGAAGTGGAACAGCTGGGAGTTAAACTGGTGCTGTGGTATGGGATGCCAGTGTTGCATATGGCACCTTAGCTCACTGTACCACAATACTGGCCTCTATTTACCATTATCATTATAGAGTTTTATCTTGCTCTATACTGGTAGCTCCATTTTTAATCCTTGGAATATGGATGTGAAAGAAAATGAAATAATTATCTATATAGTCATATGTAGTAGTCTTGCCTCCTAGTAAATGTCTTACTGTTTATTACTGAGCATGTAATCCACTGTCTATGGGCAGTTGGATCTCAGGGTTTTTGCCCAAGGCTTTAAGGGATATACACAGCTCTTTTATGATATTAAACCTTAACGAGCTTGGCTTTCATGCTTTTTTATATGTAATAAATTGAAAGGTTAAACCAAATCAAAATTAGACTTTTATTTCTTATGATGGCATTTCAGCAATTATAATGCCCAGCTAATAAATTATGGAGTGGATGCTATTTCCTTTTTAAAGAGAAATACATATTGCAAGTGGCCTTCCTAGGTCTGAAACTATGTCTTACACACTGTCTAGTGCTAGTGTAAGTGTCTACTTTCCAGATAACAAGGGTTATGTTCTGCCCTTATATTTGTTGAAAGTGTGTTCTCAGGCTCGAATTTCCTAAGTACTTTGGTCTCCTTGTTTGTAAAATGTATTAGTAAGAGATAATGATCAAGGTTGTTTTTAGAATTATTATATACTATATCTAGACCCTAGAGTACTTTACTTCAAAAGTATACTTCAAAAAGTTGACAAAAGTGGAATTGATATATTTATTTTGATGCAAAGCATTTTTGGAATCTATGCATAGTTTTGTGCTTGGCCATGACCTATTCATTTCTGAAAGCCTATTTCTAGTGTTATGTTCTTTATTATACCTTTCTAATTTCACACAGATCTTTCATTCATTTTCCTGAAATCCCACAAAAGTACTATCCCTTTTTTATATAAAATAATGGAATTTGGTCAAGATCAAGTATAAGACTTAGACATTTTTCATTCTCATTTATTTATTTGTGAGCCCCCTAAATCATGTCCTCTTATTTTTTGCCTTGACACTCAGCTGCATTAATGACACATACAAGATATGTAGTAGTAATTGATTTCAGTGAGAATACAACCTTCATGAAAATCATATGTATGAAGTTTGATTATTAGTCCTCACCTGAATTAAGGAGTATAAAGATATAGTAAGCAAGTAGAGTATGCATTTTGTAAGTTTATGTAAAGAATTTATTTAAAGCAAGTATTTTTTTCAGGCCGCAATGGCGTGAGCTGCACCCAGGCAAAGCCAGAAGCCAGTGGCTTCTTCCGGGTCTTCCACGTGGGTGCAGGGGGCCCAAGGACTTGAGCCATTTTCTACTGCTTTCCCGGGCCACAGCAGAGATTTGGATTGGAAATGGAGCAGCTGGGACTGGAACCAATGCCATTATGGTCTGCCAGAACTTCAGGCATCAGCTTTACCTGCTATGCCACAGTGCCAGTCCCTAGTATAATTTTTTAAGAGAAAGAGGGAGAAGGGAAGAGGGAGACAGATTCAATCTACTCATTCACTCTTCAAATGGTCTCAATAGCCAGGTATGGGCCAGGCCAAAGCCAAGAGCATAGAATTCCACCCTAGTCTCTGACACAGGTGGCAGGGGCCCAAGTAGTTGAGCCATGTCTCACTGCCTTTCCAGGGCCATCAGCAGGGAGCTGAACTGAAAGTGGAGCAGCTGGGACTCAAGCCAATGCTGCGATCTGGAAAGCCAACTTTGCAAGAAGCAGCTGTTGACCTGCTGTACCACTACACTGGCCCCCTCTATAAATCTTTATTTTTCTTTCTTTTTTTTTTTAATTTTAATTTTTATTTATTTATTTTTTTGACAGGCAGAGTGGACAGTGAGAGAGAGAGACAGAGAGAGAAAGGTCTTCCTTTGCCGTTGGTTCACCCTCCAATGGCCGCCGCTGCAGCCGACGCACCGCGCTGATCCGATGGCAGGAGCCAGGATCCAGGTGCTTTTCCTGGTCTCCCATGGGGTGCAGGGCCCAAGCACCTGGGCCATCCTCCACTGCACTCCCTGGCCATAGCAGAGAGCTGGCCTGGAAGAGGGGCAACCGGGACAGAATCCGGCGCCCCAACCGGGACTAGAACCCGGTGTGCCGGCGCCGCAAGGTGGAGGATTAGCCTATTGAGCCACGGCGCCGGCCTTAAATCTTTATTTTTCATTAGTATATATTGATAGTAAAATCTTGGATATTTTTACTTGTCAAAGAAGTGCAAAACAGGATTCTTGTTTTGGTGAATCCAACATTTTATTCAAGCAAGAAAATTCCACCATTACTTGTATATATAGTCATGTTTTTCTGAGTAGTAAGGTTAAGCCGTTGCCTCCAACGCTGACACCCTATATAGCGGCTTGGTTAAGTCTTGGCTACTCCACTTCTGATCCAGCTCCCTGCTAATGCACCTGGAAAAGCAAATACCTGAGTCCCAGCACCCATGTAGGAAACCAGGATGAAGCTCCTGGCTTCAGCCAAGCCTAACCACAGCCATTGTGGCCATTTTGGGACTGAGCCAGCGGATGGAAGACAAAGCTCTAATACTCCCTCTCTCTCTTTCTCTCTCGCTCTCTCTGTAACTCTGCTTTTCAAATCAATAAAACAGTTTATTAAAATAGTTTTACTTTTAATATTTTTGAGATATTTTTAGCCATGCCTTAGAAACAATGTGTACAGTTTTTCCTTTGAAAGAGAAATTTATTCTTTTGTTCTTCATTTGCACACACTTGTTTTTACACATATGTATCTGTCTCATTATCGCTCTCATTATTCCTTACCTCTCAAGGAAGGTAAGAGAGTTGCTATGACTAGTAATTGTGTCATAAAGTGATGTTCTAGTTTGCCTTTAATGGTTGTCAGCTTTCATGAATGACAGTGTGCCAAGGTACAGATGCCATCATTTGTAACTGGCACCTTGTTTTTGACCTTGCTGCCTTTTCTGATTATTCTGTCACATGCTTCCTAAAGACTTGTCATTTTTATTGTTTCTCATTGTTCTTCTGTGTTCAATCTGAATATTTTTTCTTTCAGAGTTCAAACATAGTGTGAAAGACAGTGGAAATTACCCATCAATCACTATATAAGAAACATCTTGAATGTCATACATTAAGATTTTTTTCTTTTAGGATTCATGAGTCTTCTATACAGAGTGTAATAAAGACCTTGCAAGAGTCTTTCTGGATGTTAACTTTGTCAGAAAAATAGCTCCATGACCTAGGTCTAAGTAGAGACCATTCTTATTCTTATTGTGTTACTTAAGGAAAATTACCTTTATGAATGCAGTAACTCACATTTAAGGAAAATACCTTTAATAAGGGCTTTTTTTCCCATTTGAATGGCAAAGACATAAACACACAGAGGTAGGGAGACAGAAAGAAACAGAGAAAGAGAGTTCCCAAAATCTACTGTTTCACTTCCCAAATGCCTGCAGCGTCCAAGGCTGGTCTTGGGACCAGAGCCAGTAGCTGGGACACAATCCAGGTCTCCCGTGTGGTCCATGTAGGACCATCATCACTGCTTCCCGGGGTCTGTATTTGCATGAAGCTGAATTAGGAAGTGGAGCTGGGATTCAAATCCAGGCATTCTCACATAGGATACTAAAACCACTTGGCTAACTACCTGTTCCCTTTAGTGAGTTTTTTAAATGTATACTTAACATCCATACAATTTAAATCTGTTAAATTAGTTTTTTACCTACATTAGGGAAAACTAAATTAAATCCAATAAATACAGAAAAGTTCTGAACCAACTTTCAGTCCACAGTGGCAGGTGCTCGGCCTGGCCAGACTAGGCCAGAGCCATTATTGTTTTGAGGAATGAGGTCCACATCTCCCATAAAGGTGGCAGGAATCCAGTTATTTGAGTTATTATCTCTGCCTCCTAGAGATCTGCATTGGTAGAAAGCTGGAGTAAGGAGCCAGAGCTAGGAATTAAACACAGGTACTCTGATGTGAGAAATTGGATTCTTTTTATTCCAGAAAAAAAAAAAGTTTTATTTATTTATTTGAGAGGCAGAGTTACAGACAGAAAGAGGGAGAGACAGAAAGGCCATCCATCTGCTGGTTTACTACCCACATGGACAGATCAGAAGCAGAGGCCCAAGCACTTGAACCACCTTCCACTGCTTTCCCAGGCCATAAGCAGAGAGCTGGATCGGAAGAGCAGCACTCAGGACACAGACAGGCACTCATATGGGATGCTGGTGCCATAGGCAGAGGCTTAGCCGACTATGCCACAGCGCTGGCCCTGGGACATTGGCTTCTTAACTGCTACGTTAAAAGCCTGCTCCCAAGAATAGTTATTTTCAAAGTGAGATTATTGTTGTTGATATTAGCCTTCATCATTTGGCTTGAGACAGTGTTTGTTAAGTCCCCTGCCATTTCTTATTAGACTCTTTGAAAGAAAATCACCTATGCAGCTGACACTGAAGCAATGAAAAGTTAGGTTTCACCTTTTTTTTTTTTTAAAAAAAAGATTTATTTATTTATTTGAAAGTCAGAGTAATGCAGAGAGAGAGAGAGAGAGAGAGAGACAAAGGTCTTCTATGTGCTGATTCACTCCCCAGTTGGCTGCAATGGCCTGAGCTGTGCTGATCCAAAGACCAGGAGTTTCTTCCAGGTCTCCCATGCAAGTGCAGGGGCCCAAAGACTTGGGCCATCTTCCACTGCTTTTCCAAGCCACAGCAGAGAGCTGGATCGGAAGTGGGGCAGCTGGGACTTGAACCGGTGCCCATATGGGATGTCAGCACTGCAGGTGGTGGCTTCACCAGCTACACTACAGTGCAGGCCTCAGGTTCCTCCTTATTAAGGCTTGAATAGCTATGTAAATTATTTGGAATTCTTTGTCATGGGAGCTTTGTGTATTCTTCTTATCTATTCATTCAAGTTTTTATTTAGATCAGTATGTAGTCATTGACATTTATTATGTACTGTGGGGTATAATCCAATAATGCTTTATTTTATTGCTCAAGCTGTTCTATCTTTGGGTACTGGAAACTCTGTTGGCTCCTGTATTTATTTGACATACTCTCAGTCATGTGTGTTTAACTAAGCACTTTCTTGCTTTCTGACCTTAAAAAATGCCCAGGTTCAATGCTGTGCAAAAACAAGTATGCAGGACAAGGGTCAATATGCATGTTTATGGGAAATCAATGATAGTAGAGTAAAATGTTAAATTGCAAGAAAAAAATATTTCTTCAGTTTCTGCAATTTAATATTTTGTATTAATGTTTTTTTTTGAATTTACATCTTTGTATATATTCTTTTTTTTTAACTTTTATTTAATGAATATAAATTTCCAAAGTACGACTTATGGATTACAATGGCTTCCCCCCAATACCGTCCCTCCCACTCACAACCCTCCCCTTTCCCACTCCCTCTCCCCTTCGATTCACATCAAGATTCATTTTCGATTATCTTAATATACAGAAGATCAGCTTAGTATACATGTATTAATGTTTTTTTAATATGAGTGTGGTTAATCACTTTCAGATGTGTATTTCTTTGACATCTTGAGTTTAAAATCACTGGGATGTAAGAGTTAAATCTTTAATTTTTAAATTAAAAAAAAATTTTTTTGACAGGCAGAGTGGACAGTGAGAGAGAGAGACAAAGAGAAAGGTCTTCCTTTACTGTTGGTTCACCCTCCCATGGCCACTGCAGCTGGCGCACTGTGCCGATCCGAAGCTGGGAGCCAAGTGCTTTTCCTGGTCTCCCATACGGGTGCAGGGCCTAAGCACTTGGGCCATATTCCATTGCACTCCCGGGCCACAGCAGAGAGCTGACCTGGAAAAGGAGCAACCGGGATAGAATCCGGCACCCCGACCCGGACCAGAACTCGGTGTGCCTGCGCTGCAAGGCGGAGGATTAGCCTAGTGAGCCGCGGCGCCGAGTTAAATCTTTAGACAATGGCAAAGTCATGAATTAAAAGTGATAGGTTTTTCTCTTTATCTATTTAAAAAGTATTGAAACCAGGGTATTAAGTAAATAAGTAAGCCACAAAAATATGTAGAAAAAAATGGGGAATGCCTGCATACCACTTATTTTGAAATTTCTGTTGAGAACATGTATATGTCTTATTTGTGTAAGTTTGTGTGTGTGTGTGTATGCACGGAAAGACACAGCACTAGTTCTTAACTTACTTTTATGACTTCTGTATCAGCTTATTACCTCCACAGTGTACCTCCAAGTCTTTTCACCTCTTTATCCCTGGCATCTGACATCATATTTGGCGCTATTGAATGTTTTCTGACTAAACGAATGAGTGGATGGATGAGGAAAGAAAGAAATCTCCAATGCACATTTGAGTGAATACTTTTTATAATTCTAGGGATAAGATTCAATGTTAAATCCAGAGTGTAACAATAGCAGATATATTAAAATGATATTTTATCCTATTACCAGTTTGATTAATGTCTCATTTTTCCCCTGAAGTCATAGTGAACACATAATTCAAGTATATTTCTTGCTAGAATCCCCACTGTAAGATTTAAGAAATTGTTCACATTTTATTATTCACATAATCATAGGATCTTCTTGGATGTTTTTGACTGAAAATCCTTTGAGGACATGGCATAACTAATGAGTGGTTCTATAAACTGCAGAGGAAAATTAGTAAAATGAGTTGAATTTGTAAGTTAAGGTAGACTTGTATCAATCCTCATTTCTCTTACATTGCTAAGTGTCAGACAGACCCCCTCTACCGTAATCTTTGATTCCAAGTTATGGAGACATCACTGAGAATCAAAGACTAATCTTGAAAAGGGCATGTTCTCTTTAGTCCTCAGAATGGTATAAAACTCCATTACTTAAGTGTGAATTTTCCATCCTTTTCAATGAAGAAGTGACATGAATGTCTGTCCATAAAGATTTGTTGTAGTTTTGAAAAGGATGTCAAAAGATGTTATCCGTAAACTGTTGTTTTACATAGTTAGTTTTAGGTTAACTAACATGTAGTTTTGCTTTCTCTTTAAAACCATAAAGACAAAGAACCACTTGGTTCCATATTTATTAGTCATCTATATTAATATTAGTCCCCTAAAAGCATGAGAATATCAGTGTGTAACTCCCTTGGGTCCTAATTCAAACAATTCCTTTGTTCTTCTTAAGCTGAATTCTTTTTTTTTTTGTTTGTTTTTTTTTGTTTGTTTGTTTGTTTTTTGGTTTTTTTTGACAGGCAGAGTGGACAGTGAGAGAGAGAGACAGAGAGAGAAAGGTCTTCCTTTGCCGTTGGTTCACCCTCCAATGGCCGCCGCTGCAGCCGACGCACCGCGCTGATCCGATGGCAGGAGCCAGGATCCAGGTGCTTTTTCCTGGTCTCCCATGAGGTGCAGGGCCCAAGCACCTGGGCCATCCTCCACTGCACTCCCTGGCCATAGCAGAGAGCTGGCCTGGAAGAGGGGCAACCGGGACAGAATCCGGCGCCCCGACCGGGACTAGAACCCGGTGTGCCGGCGCCGCAAGGTGGAGGATTAGCCTATTGAGCCATGGCGCCGGCCTTAAGCTGAATTCTTTAACATATCTATAAACTGTATACTTCATAACTGTGTGCTCTAAGTCGGTTGGGATATTTGCTGGGTTTTCTGGATGTTGTTCCACTAAATACTCTCCCACACATTCTACTGTTTCAATTATAAGATCAGAGAGAAGTTCTTACTATGAATTCATCATGAAAACACAGTGACTTGGGACCAAGTCACTATAACTATAAACATATATTTTATGCTTTTTCTTAGCTAAGTACCCATCACCATTATTTATAAATCATCTAGTTCTCAGGGCTAGACCTAGACCACCAAAGAAAAATATATAATCTATGCCCTGCTCTGTGTCCACAGGCTTGTATACTTGTTTAATGTAGGGTATTTTAATTAGAGTTATAAACATAATATGGCATATTATGTTACACTGGGACTGTTGGTGTATTAGAATACTGTACTACTGACTGGCCAACTTCAGATATTCACAGGAAATATTTATATAAGTTTTTAAGAAAATTTTTCCTTTTTGTTTGAAGAATTTTATAAAGAAACAGTTATAGTCCTTGTTCACATAATAGAATTTTTGAAAACCAAATAATATAATTATGCAATAATAGAGTCTTTGAAATATGATCATAGATGTGATCACTTTCCCTCTGTGCTCAATTCAGTTTATAATGCCTTTATCCTATCCCACAAGGGTAAATGATTTCTTCCTCATACTTATTTTCATTTTCTCTTTCTCTGTGTCAGTTGTTTACATTCTTTGCAACCTCAATAGTTAAGGAAAATAAATAAATAGAAGTTAGGCTGGGAGAATCTAGAAATGTTAGTCCAGGGCCTCTGGTAAACTGTTCAGATTCCATCAAACATCAAGAATTTTGTGTATATGCAAGGACAGGTGTGTTGCTGTTGATTCATTCTGAGAGGAGGAGTCCAATGGAGGCAAGAGGTGCAGAGTCACCATCCAGACCCTGGGAGTCGGATGAAAGCGGGTCAGAGGCGAACAGCCTGCAGATTCGTTTATTTCAGTTGGTACAGAAGCTTATATAGCTGAGGCAGCCAATCTGGTCAAGGGGCAGTTTATGCCCTAACCAATCACAGCCTGTTGCCAGGCAGGCTCCATTGCCAGGTGGTTTCCCAGGTGGTTTCTGAAGCCATTCCTGAGTAACTGCTGCTGGCTTGCCAGTGGCCATCTTGGCATGGCCTTCTCATTCCACCATAAGAATTTTGTATATATCAAGGATAGGTGAATTTAACTGAGTAGAACTCACAATAATACTCTCTCTGGACATATCAAAACAAGTTTATTACTGTTGCTGCTAGTATTGCTTTGGGGAAAATATTAAGTTAACATGCCTCTGTTTTTGGTGAGATAAGTTCAATCATGGATATTATCTAGGTTCCTTTTCAGTTGTCACTGGAAAAATGCTTCTGTGCTAAGTAACTCTTTTACTTATTATTTCATGTTTAATTATTTCCCTAATGCAAGCTTCCTTACTTTCAGACAGAACAAGGACTCCAGAAAGTATGGGAAGAAAGTGAGAACCATGCTAATCATTGGCAACAGGCTGTCATCATGCTAGGAAAGTTAAGGAATTTTGAAGTTATATTCCAAGGGATCAGAACAAGGGATCTTGGAGGAGGAGCAGCAATTGATGATATTGAATTTAAAAACTGCACAACTGGTAAGTGTCTATAAAACATTTCCATTTGGAAACACATTTATAATCTAGCCACTTTTTCTTTGCTGTACCTTTATAAAATGTTCTGTTATATGTTATGTGCAGACACAATGAATTGGAATGTGAATTGTTAACAACTACATGGTTTTGAAGAGCCAAAGTGACTCCATTTTAAAACAATAAAAAAAGCAGCCTCCGTTTCCTATAGCAGACCCGAGTCCTTCTAAAAGCAGGCATTCCGGAGATATCAAAGCTTACCAGGGACAGCCAGCTCAGTAGACCAAGGACAGCACAGTAGAGATTGCTAAACAAAGTAACTCCCTGTACCCAAAGCTTCCGTGCTGTATGTAACTCTTTTTTCCTGCTGATGTAGCCCTTTTTTCCTTTAAAATCTCTCCCAAACAAAGACTGGAGCCTCACTCCTTCCTCCGCTGTGCCGGTTGGTTGGATGGGGTCCCTGTTGTGGCTTGTACTCCCCAATAAACCTTGCTTTTTGCAGTTCAGTGTGATCGACTCTCTGAGGGTCTCTGCAGGGATCTAACAATCTGGGCACAACAGTTTAAAGATGAAACCTATGTTAGTCTGTTCAGGCTGCTTTCACAAACTGCCATAGGTGGGGTGCCTTATAAACAACACACATTTATTTCCTCAGTTCTGGAGGCTGGGAAATCCAGGATCAAGGCATTGGCAGATTCAGTGTCTGGCAAGGAATCATCTGTTGGTTCATTGACAGCACTTTCTTGCTGTGTGCTAGGAGGGTGGAAGGGTGAATGAGCTTCCTTGGGCCTATTTTAGAAGCATACTAATTCCATTTAAGAGGGTGTTTCCCCAGTGAACGATTCCTCTCCCAGAGGCCCCTGAGATCACTTGAGGATTAGGATTTGAACATAGGAATTTAGGAGGGACGCAAAGATTCAGAGCCTAACAGTCCCTTCACCATCTTCCAGTTGCACAATGAATTCCCCTCTCATGCTATACCCTATACCTCCTTTCTTTTCCTTTTTCTTTTTCTTTTTCTTTTCTTTTCTTTTCTTTTTTTTTTTTTTTTTGGACAGGCAGAGTGGACAGTGAGAGAGAGACAGAGAGAAAGGTCTTCCTTTTCCGTTGGTTCACCCCCCAATGGCCGCTATGGCTGGTGCACTGCGTCCGGCGCACTGTGCTGATCCGATGGCAGGAGCCAGGTGCTTCTCCTGGTCTCCCATGGAGTGCAGGGCCCAAGCACTTGGGCCATCCTCCTCTGCACTCCCTGGCCACAGCAGAGAGCTGGCCTGGAAGAGGGGCAACCGGGACAGAATCCGGCGCCCCAACCAGGACTAGAACCCGAGGTGCCAGAGCCACAGGCAGAGGATTAGCCTGTTAAGCCTCGGTGCCGGCCTATATCTCCTTTCTAACATGTAGACGTGTTCTCCTCTGGATTTATTTTTCACCATGATTTAAAATGTTAAGCTGAATATTTATATGCATACTACTAACTTACATTCATTAAAAATTGACCAGTAAGAGTGGGTTGGAAACTTGGCAGTTAGTGCATTTATGAAAAGGAAATTTAGCTAGATAAATTTAAGTAGACTTTAGTTAGAGCTGGGTTTAGGAGATTAAAAATGCTTCTCCATCATGTGAATTATAACTTGGAAAAAGCTTGCTATGGTTTGTCATGCTTCTAAATGTGAAGTACACCTACACATATTTTCTTTATAAAACTACCCAGAAAATGTCAAAATAATTATAAATACATTTGTACAGTTTCACAGTGTGCCAAGTGCTTTTGATTTCCAAAATAGTTCTGTGTGATACATACTGCCAATGAGGTGCATGTCTTCCGTGGCTTTCTATACTGAATCACTTAGTAGGTACTCTCTGGTACTGGAGTGAAACCTGACTGCTATTTAATTTTATTGTTGTTCTCATATTAAAATATCCTTCCACTGAGGCAATTAAAAAATGTGACTTTGGATTTGGTGGTGTTACAGCATTTGGTCTCCCTGTGAGTACTGGAGCTTCAAAGCGTTCAGCTTAGAATAAATCCTCTAACTTCTGATTCCCACACTTTCCATGTTTCCAGGAAAAGTGGCTGATCTTTTGGAAAAGCTACCTTACATATATTACATACACTTAACACTTGGGCTGCATTTGATTTCAGGTACACATAGCTCTGGGTATCTGTGGCCTACAGGAAACAGGATTGGGGCTTGGAGAGGTCTGAGAGAGGGTGCTTCAACCCAGGGAAGTGGGACTCTGCACATATGAAAAGAGAATGTAGGTGTGAGAATGTGCTGCTTAAGCCCTTTCCTAGTGATTTCATCTTGGATGTAAAGTTTTGAGTATGATCAATGATTTTATCTAAAAATGGTTTTTGCAATTTAAGGAAAAATGCTTAAGTTTTTCTGATTTTTACAAAGAAATAAGTTCTTAATGCACAAAGAAATACCTTTCCTCACAAGAGAAGCAGAAGGATTCTTAGAAGGGCAGATTCAAGTAGAAGAGACATGAGATTATTATCCTGGCTTTGTCTAGTTTCATGAAGAACTTTGCAATGTTTCTTTCCTTCTTCACCTTCAAATCCTAAGACAATTTACATGATTATAATTAATTTTGTTCAACACAATCCATTACTCAGCATATTGAGTGATATTTTAGTATCTCCTATTTAGTGATAAATTACTTTTTTTCTATAATTCTTTATTGTTGGCAAATAAAAAGGTATGGTTCATTGTAGTTGAATATGATCAATTGCATATTAAATACATTTTAGGAAAAAGTAACCTTTCAATTTTAATAGCTCAGCCTGCTAAAAATCATGAATACTAATAGGTTATTTTTAGTTGATATGGAAAGAACTTTAAAAGCATAGTGAGAAAGTTTGAAAGACCATAAATGAAACTAAAAATGAATCTTAATAAAAACCTCTCTAGTGTTAAATTATATGCTAATGAAATATCAATGCTAGGTAACATGGGTGATGAGAAGGAGCTTAGAGGGTAGTTACCCTAAGTTACTTTTTACTATCACTAGTTTAGAAGGAGAAAGCAGTATTTAACAAAAAAACAAAAACAAAAACAAAAACAAAAACAAAAACAAAAAAAACCTAAAGGTCAGAACACTTTAGTGCAGTGATTGAAAAAAATCACAATCTATGTAAAAGAAGTGTCTTAGTACTTACTTCAATAAAAGCAAAAATTATAAATAAAATACGAATCTCAAGATTTCAAGTATCCAAAAAACCTGCGTTTAGGAATATACTGCTTGCTTAATTTTAGACTTTGTTCTCATGGGTTCTCATAGGAAAGTTACCCACAGTCCACTATAGAAAATGTGTTTGTCTAAAAAGATAAATAGTTGTTTTCCATTTTCCTATTTTTCTTCTTCTCTCTCTCTGCTCTTTGCCTTTATTAAAAAAATGTAAGCAAAAATAATGAAATGCATCCTTAACTGTGATTCTCAATCTTGTCTGCACATTAAAATCTCTTGAGGAGCTTAAAATATTATCTCTACGCTGTCTACCTAGGCCTTGATTTAGACTAATTAAATCATTCTGGTGTGAGGTCTAAGCATCCGTACAATTTAAAGCTTTAGGTAATTGTAATGCAAAGGCAATAATATGCATCCTTATAATACACGTAAAAGAATATTTTGAATGTATATGTATACGGCATTTTTTTAACACTGGGGTTTGATATAGTATTATTCCTCAAGTGTTTGAACTTTAATTTTGCCAAAATTGTGTTACAATCCAAAAATCATTTAATAATCAAAAATTTACTTTTTCTCCAAAAAACCACTATTGATTTTTGACTGCCATGTAAAAATTGCACTTAATGTATGCAGCCATATAAGTTGGATTATACAATGGTTGTGAAATAGTCATCACCATGAAAGCCATAAACCTACATATTTCATTTCAAAGTGCCATCCCACTCCCTTTATATTTTTAATGTTTAAACTTCATTATTATTTGACAGGCAGAGAAAGAAATAAAAAGACAAATAGAGAAAGATCTTCCTTCTACTGATGCACTCTCTAAATTCCCTTAACAGCTGGGTCTTGACCATGCTGAAGCCAGAAATCTAGAACTCAGTCTCAGTCTCTAACATGAGTTATCAGGAACCCAACCACTTTGAGTCCTTACTTGGCTGCTCCCAGAGTGTGCACGAGCAGGAAGCTAGAACTGTATGTGGGAGCCCAAGCAACTCTGATATGGATGTGAAGTCAGAAGCAGCATCTTCACCTCTCTACCAAATGCTTGCCCTGGTTTTACTTCTTAATTTTTTTTTAACAATAAAAGTATTGAATGTAAGCTCTATCCTAAAGAAATTTTAAATATATAATACTTGTTACTGCTGTATAATGTGATAACCCCAGAACTTTCCTTCCATAAGTGAAATGTTATACTCTTTAACCATCACCTCCATATTTTCCTCTCCCTCCCAAACTTCAGAAACCACCAGTCTATTCTCTGCTTCTATGAATTCAACAATTTTAGATTCCATGAATAATTGAGATTTTTTTGAAGTAGCTTCAGGGATTTCCATATATAACATCATGTCATCTGCAAACAGAAATAATTTTACTTGTTGCTTACTTGAATGTCTTTTTTCCTTTTCTTGCCAATTTGGCCTGACTAGGACTTTCACTACTGTGTTGAATATTAGTGTCAGGAATGGACATCCTTTTCTTGTTCCTTATCTTTGAGGAAAAACTTAGCATTTCACCATTAAATATGATGCTATCTGTTATATCTAAATTTGTCAAAGATTGTTATCATTAAAGGCTGTTGAATTTTGGTAAACTCTTTCCCTGTCTATATTCAGATGACCATAGGTTTTTATCCTTCATTCTCTTAGTGTAATGTTCTGCATTTGTTGATCTATGTAGTCGAGCAGTCTGCACTCCATACTAAATCTCAGTTGATAATAGTATATTTTCCTTTTAATGCTCTGTTTTCTTGTTTGCCACGTTTTGTTGAAGAATTTCATATGGCTATTGGATAGAATGTTCTGTTTAGATCTATTAGATCCTTTTGGTTTTTAGCATTAGTTTTTTTAAAAATTTTTTTAAGGTTTATATATTTATTTATTTGAAAGGCAGAGAGAGAGACAGAGACAGAAAAAGAGAGAGAGAGGTCTTCCATCCATTGGTTCATTCCCTCAAATGGCTGCAATGGCTGGACCTGCGCCAATTGATGCTAGGAGCCAGGAGCTTCCTCTGGGACTCCCCTGTGGGTGCAGGGGCCCACGGACTTGGGCCACCTTTCTACTACTTTCCAAGGCCATAGCAGAGAGCTGGATCAGAAGTGGAGCAGCTGGGACTTGAACCAGTGCTCATATGGAATGCTGGTACTGCAGTCAGTGGCTTTACCAGCTACACCACAGCCCCAGCCCCAGCACTGTTTAACTCTTGTTTCTTTTGTGATTTTTTCCACTGGATGATCTGTTCATTGCTATAACAGGGATGCCCCACTAATACTGCATTGAAGCATTTTCCTCTCTACAGCTCTGTTTGTGTTATAAAACAGTATGTCTGGAATTAGGCACAAAAATATTTAAAATTGTCATACCTTGTTTTGATACCTTGATAATTTAATATATATGCATATACATATATATATCATGAATCATTGTATATCTTTGCAATCATAAATAAGCTTTCTAAAATCAGAACTCCAAATTATAAAATCTATCCTTCAAAGTGGTGACAATGCTAATAATGTTATAATATGCCACAAATAACTGTAATGTAACTTTAAAGGAAACTGATTTGATTCAGTATATATTATAAATAGTTCTTCACAGAATCATACCATCTAAATGGCAATGTACTCTTATTTCATATGTTTAAAAAATGGAGAGGGAGAAATAGGACTTTTGGAGTACTAGTAATGCTTTGTTCTCTTGCGTGTTGGTGTGATCAGATGACAAAAACACTTGTTTATGTGTTACAAAATATGTAACACTTGGAACAAATTGAATAACTATCATCCGATCTTTTTTCATGTATCAAATCAAGAACACCTCTTCTCAGTAATATATGTGTGACATTATTAATGATTACCATAATTAGAACATTTAAGTTGAATTCCAAAAAAAGTAATATATTGACTGTGTAATTAAATTCAAAATAAAAACAAAAATGAAAATGATACTACAAAATTGTCATCAAAGAAATGATCAAAACCTTAACAGCTTCAAAATGTAGAATAATATATTATAGAGGTGTCAGATAATTAAAATGTCATATTTGGGAGGTATTGGTGATATTTGGGGGGTAGGTCTTTTCCATAAACGTGTAATTTATGTATGGTTTATCTCCTCATTCAGCATGAACACTTTTTAGTGTAAAAATTAAAGGTAACTGGTTTGTGTCAGTGAGAAAGTGACAATTACTGTTTTTACTATTGAGGTTTGGTACTAGAATTCATAACTAGTAATAAAGATGAAATTTTGGTCAGCAGTGAAAATAAAGCTGTAATATCTTCATCTGTCCAGTTCACGGATACCTGATTCTGTCCAGGAAATTCTGGACATAATCAAGACACCCTTGGAGAGGTTTAGGCAAGAAGCAAGGCCTCAGTCAGGTATTCCACAGACTTGGGCACTATTTCTTTTCTTGTTGTCTATGTAGAATTGTTGCAGAAACAACAATGGTGACATGGGGGGCTGTGTGGGCAGAGTGTATTGCACTCAGAACTATCCTGGAGGTCTAGCAGGTAACTACATTTTGTATCATAGGCACTCAAGTCCCCATAAGTCATGAAAGGCACAGTCATGCAGATGGGACCATCCAGCTGGTTACAATCATAAGAATGGTCCAGCAGGGACTTGTTTAGGACTCATGAACTCTTCAAAGGGGTCATAACCCTGACAGACAACAAAGGCCTTGATGCTGGAGTTCCAGCTGTCCTTGGGCTTGGCACAGAACACATTGGAGAAATCACATGGGTAATTGTAGAGCACCATCACATCCTGGCTCTGGGACATTTTGGCCATGAAGCAGCCTGACAGTTTTAGGATGTGTGTGGCAATGTTCAGGGTGACTAGGAGATGGGCCTTCATATACTCATCAGCATCATGGAGGCCAGTTACATTAGGATCTCCATCACACACCACTGGGTCAGTGGGACAGCCGGCAAAGTGCTGCATGATGTCCGTGGCAGTGGACAGCTGGGAGGTGTCCCCCTGGACCTGGACCCTACTTTGTTGTGGAACCACAGCCTGTAGCTCCACAACCACCACCTTGGCCCATAATTTTCTGACTCAGCATCTGGCTCCAGTGGCCCAAGACAGCAAACAGGTCAACTGTTTGTGTCAAACCTTGAAAAACTTGGAATTTCTCATCAAACTGTAACCATTTGAAAGCACTACAGGCACACCTGAAATTCTCCTTGGCCAGGCAGTAGTAGACAGTCTGCTGGACTTCAAAGTCAGACCCATCTCACATGCTGTTTGCTCAGAAACCTGCAATGGTCAGCTGATGCCACCCTGTATCAGTAAGCCTATGAGCAGGAGACCATTTAGCTTGGGTCTGAAGCCTTCTCTGTGCCAACCACAGTTATTAATATAGTCACAGAGACCTCTGGCAGACCACATTCCTTCCCTTGCTGATGGGACAGCGAGGATGTGCCTCCATGGTCTCAGCCTGGATTCATGTCCTCTGCACCCTAGAGCTTACTTTAGCTTTCTGAGTGAGTTTCTTAGTATCCTTTTGCGAGAATATCATTGGGTCCTTTTTTTTTTTAAATCCATTTTTATTGTTGAATAG
Organism: Oryctolagus cuniculus; assembly: GCF_964237555.1. Taxonomy (NCBI): domain Eukaryota; kingdom Metazoa; phylum Chordata; class Mammalia; order Lagomorpha; family Leporidae; genus Oryctolagus; species Oryctolagus cuniculus. The sequence continues at coordinate 45,222,523 of NC_091444.1, forward strand.
GTTCTCCATAACTTTACTCCTCTTACCTCCCTCAAAAATTCCCATAATTCAACTATTCCCTTATTTAATGGTTTCCCAAAGTCTCAGATTGTCTTCATTCTTTTTATATATTTTTTCCTGACTGGGATATTTCAAAAGATTTATCTTCAATGCAAATATTCTTTGCTTTACTTGTTCTAATTTGTTATTGAGATTTTTCAACTGTAATTCATGTCTGACTGAGATCATCTATAAAATTTCTGTTTGGTACTTTTTGGAGAATTTTTGTATCTTTGCTGTACTTTTCATTGATATTATGCATTCATTTGCTAATTTTCTTTATCAGTGTTCTTTATCTTTTGAGCTTCTTTATGATCATTCTTTTGATGTAGTTTACAGACCTTCATCAATCTCTGTTCTGTGGAATCTGATATTAAAGCATTCTTAGGTTCTTTGGGGGGCATCATATTGCCTTCCTTTTTTTTTTTACTTTTGTTTTCTGTATCACAAATAAAGATTGACTTTCATGGATTAAAACCTTTTCCTAAAGATGTGTTAGATACATCAGAGTTCAGTGCAGCACTGTTCTCCATAACTAAAAGCCACAACAAATCCAAATTTTCACTACCACATAAATAGGTGAATGAAGTATTTTATACCTGCACAGTGTAATATTATATATCTGCTAAAAACAGTACAAACTGAAATATGAATGAACATCAAAAAACTTTTCTGTGTGAAAGAAACTAGATACCTTTTATATGAAATATCCAGAAAAATAATCTGTGTATACCAAAATATGATAGCAGGTCACTAGAAACCAAGGGGAAGGGTAAATGAGAGTGAATGTATAATGTTGCAGGGTTTTCTTTTGTGTGATAAACGGGTTTAAATCTTGACAGAATTGGTGTTTGTACAACATCGTTAATGTACTATATGGACATAAATTACAGTTTAAAAATGGCTATTTTTACATTTCAACATCTCCTTTTTTATGGACCTACAGTAGTAAACTCTCAGGAAACACAACAGAACCTGAGTAGCTAAAGCATCTTAAATAACAAAAACAATGCCAGAGGTATCATAACATCAGATTTCAAGACATACTACAGGGCAGTTACAATCAAAACAACCCAGTACTGACACAAAAATAGACATGTAGACCAGTGGAACAGGACAGAAACTGCAGAATTCAATCTACATATCTAATATCTACTTATCTTTAACAAAGGAGATAAAATCAATCCCTGGAGAAAGGACAGTCTCTTCAACAAATAGTGCTGGGTAAAATGGATCTGCATGTGCCGAAGTATGAAACAAGACCCCTATCTTACACCTTACACAGAAGTTATCTCAGGGCCCAGCGCTGTGGTGTAGTCAGTAAAACCACTGCCTGCACTGCTGGCATCCCATATGGGCACCGGTTTGAGTCCCAGCTGCTCCACCTCTGATCCAGCTCTCTGCTGTGGCCTGGGAAAGCAGTGGAAATGACCCACATCCTTGGGCCCCTGCACCCATGTGGTGGACCCAGAAGAAGTTCCTGGCTCCTGGCACAGCTCCAGCCATTGCAGCCAATTGGGGAGTGAACCAGCAGATGGAAGACCTCTCTCTCTCTGCCTCTCTTTCTTTCTCTATGTAACTCTTTCAAATAAATAAATAAATGTTTTAAAAAGTCACCTCAAGGCTGGCGCCGTGGCTCACTTGGCTAATCCTCCACCTGCGGCGCCGGCACCCCAGGTTCTACCCGGTTGGGTCGCTGGGTACTAGTCCCGGTTGCTCCTCTTCCAGTCCAGCTCTCTGCTGTGGCCCAGGAAGGCAGTAGAGGATGCCCCAGGTGCTTGGGTCCCTGCACCTGCATGGGAGACTGAGAAGAAGCACGCAGCTCCTGGCTTCAGATTGGTGCGTTAGTGGAGTGAACCAACGGAAGGAAGACCTTTCTCTCTGTGTCTCTCTCACTGTCTATAACTCTCTCTCTGTCTCTCTCTCTCACTGTCTAACTCTGCCTGTCAAATAAAAAAAAAAGTCACCTCAAAATGAATCAAGGATCTAAATCTACAATGTGATACAATCAAATTACCAGAAGAGAACATGGGGGAAACTCTGCAAGACATTGACACAGGCAAAAACTTCTTAGAAGCTATCTGAGTATCACAGGCATGCAAAGGAGAAATAGACAAATATGAGTGCATCAAGCTGCGAAGCTTTAGTACTGCAAAGGAAACAGCAAAGTGAAGAGGCAACTGACAGAATGGGAGAAAATACTTACAATACACTAATGCACTGTTGGTAGTATTGTAAACTAGTACAGCCATTGTGGAAGACAGTTTGGAGAGTTCTCAGAAATCTGAAAATAGATCTACCATATAACCCAGCATTCTCACTCCTGGGAATTTACCCAAAAGAAATGAAATAAGTATATGAAAGAGTTATTTGTACCCTCATGTTTATTGCAGCTCAATTCACAATATCTAAGATATGAAATCAACCGAGATGTCCATCAACTGATGACTGGATGAAAAAATTAGGGTGTATATATACACTAAGGAATACTACTCAGCCATAAAAAGAATGAAATCCTGTCTTTTGCAACAAAATGGATTCTACTGTAAATCATTATATTAGTGAAATAAGCCAGTCCCAAAAAGATAAATATCATGTGCTTTCCCTGATCTGTGGTAACTAATAGAGTACAAAAAAGTAATGTATATGAATTAAATTGACATTTTGAGAATTAATTATTGTTTACAGCCTTTGTCTCTACTGTTGAGGAGCAGTATTTTTTCCTTAATATTTTTGAATACTTAGTGGAAGGTTAAGTTTATGATTATAAAGTAAACAAAGTGTGTCAGTGTGGTGGAATGAGAAGGCCATGCCAAGATAGCCACTGGAGAGCCAGCATCAGTTACTCAGGAATGGCTTCAGAAACCACCTGGCAAAGGAGCCTGCCTGGCAACAGGCAGTGATTGGTTAGGGCATAAACCGCCCCTTGACCAGATTGGCTGCCTTGGCTATTTAAGCTGCTGTACCAACTGACATAAACGAGTCTGGCGGCTGCTCTCCTCTGACTCGCTTTCACCCGACTCCTGGTGTCTGTGTGGTGACTCTGCACTTCTTGCCCCCATCATGCTCCTCCTCTCAGAATGAATCCACAGCAACATGTCAGTGTGAAAATTCAAAAAAGGAAGGAGGGAGTGTGAGAACAGGGGAAGGAGGGTGGGGTGGGAATTAACACTATGCTCCTAAATCTACATATGTGACATGTGCAATTTGTTCAGCTTATATAAATAAAAATTATAATAACAAATTAATGTTGCTCTATTATGCAAATTCCCTATTTCTCATCTTTAGGGGAGTGTAGGTGAACCTTGAGTAATTGTTCACTCTCCTGTCATAGCAATTAGAAAATTTTATTAAGATCTAAACATGTAACAAATCTTATCAGTCTTTGTTCTCATCAAATTGTCACTGGCATCCAACATGTGAATAGAAGTGAATGTCAACTTGATAATAATAATTTATTTTCTATGGTAATTTCATCTTTTTTAAATGTATACAAAAGAAACAAATTTCATATATTTCCTATACATGGTTTTAAGAGCATAATAATAATTCCCACTTTACCATCTTTCCCTCCCTCAATTCTACCCTCCCTCCTCTTTCCTTTCTTATTTTTCTTTTAAATTTTACAATGACATACTTTCAATTTACTTTATAATCACAAGTTTAACCCTCTACTAAATATAGAATTCAGCAAATAGTAAGCTGAAAAATCACTGTTCCTCAAGAGTATAGACAATCAAATCTCTAAATGTAAATTTCATTCATGTACATGACATTTTTTGTACTCTGTATATTTGTTATCACAAATCAGGGAAAACATGACATTTGTCTGGGGTACAGACAAATTTCAGAGAACACAATGGTCTCCAATTATATCCATTTTGATGTTAAAGATGATATTTATTCTTTTTATGGCTCTGTAGTATTCTATCATGTATATATGCCACAGTTTCTTTATCCAGTTATCAGTTGAGTGATGGACATCTGGGTTGAGTCTATATCTTAGTTATTGTGAATTGACCCACAATAAACATGGAGGTACTGATAACTCTCAAATGCTGATTTCATTTCCTTTGGAAAATTCCCAGGAGTGCTATGGCTTGGTCATACGGTAGATCAATTTTTAGATTTCTGAGGAATCCCCATACTGGCTTTCATAATGTTTGTGCTAGTTTACATTCCCACCAATAGTATATTAGAGTACCTTTTCCCCCACATCCTCAGCAGCATTTGTTATTTTTTGATTTCTGGATAATAGCTGTTCTAACTGGGGTGAGGTGAAATTTCATCATGCTTTTCATTTTCATTTCACTGATGGCTAGTGATCCTGAGCATCTTTTCATGTGTCTATTGGTGATTTGTATTTCATCATTTGAAAAATACCTGTTTATGTCCTTAGCTCATCTCTTAACTGTATTGCTTGCTTATTGTTGTTTTATTTTTTTTCCCAAAGAAACCTTTTATTTAAGAACTACAAACTGTATGCATTTCATAGGTACAACTTTAGGAAGATAGTGATTCTTCCCACCATACGCGCCCTCCCACTCACAATCCCACCTCTACTCCCTCTTTCATTCCCAGTCCCATTCTCCACTAAGATCCATTTTCAATTAACTTTATATATCAAGACCAATTCTTTACTAAGAGTTCAACAATATGCATAAAAAAAACACTGTTCCTCAACAGTCAAGACAAGAGCTGTTCAAAGTCACTGCATCTTTTTTTTTTTTTTTTTTTTTTTTTTTTTGACAGGCAGAGTGGAAAGTGAGGGAGAGAGAGACAGAGTTTAGAAAGGTCTTCCTTTACCGTTGGTTCATCCTCCAATGGCCGCTGCGGACAGCGTGCTGTGGCCAGCACACCACGCTGATCCGATGACAGGAGCCAGGTGCTTCTCCTGGTCTCCCATGCGGGTGCAGGGCCCAAGCACTTGGGCATCCTTCACTGCACTCCCGGGCCACAGCAGAGAGCTGGCCTGGAAGAGGGGCAACCGGGACAGAATCCAGTGCCCCGAACGGGACTAGAACTTGGGATGCCGGCGCCGCAGGCGTAGGATTAGCCTATTAAGCCACGGCGCTGGCCAGTCACTGCATCTTGAATTTAATTTCATTTCTTCTTCTTTTTTTTTTTAGAAACTTAATTAACTTTAAAGAAGCACCCAAGAATGATACATTGTTTGTGAAGACATAAATATATGTCATCCTTTCTCCTCCCTTGAGAGAAAAGTACATCCTTCTTTGATGACCACTTCTTTCCACTGGGGACTCACAGAGTTCCTTCATGTAGGATAGTTTGTTTACCACAGTGTCTTGGCTTTCCATGCCTGAAATGCTCTCATGGGCTTTTTAGCCAGATCAGAATGCCCTAAGGTGTGATTCTGAGGTCAAAGTGCTACTTAAAGCAAATGTCATTCTATGAGTCTGCTTCTCATGTTGGAACATTCACTCCTTTTTATTCTATTAATTATTGTTACCAGGCATGTAATCCTATCCATATGATCACTTTATTACTCAATATGGTATTTTTTCCACTCAGCTTAAGAGGATTTGGGGTCCCAGGGCAAGTTTTTTAAACTGTACCCTTAGAAGTAAGTCTGTAGAACTGTATGCAGACTATACAGCTATACAGTTAAAAACATCATACAATTCATAATTACAACTTTAAGAACATGATTATTCGTCCCACCATGCCTGCCATCACACCCATACTCCCACCACTTTTCCTCCTCCCTCCCTTATTCCCACTCTTATTTTTTACTGAATTCTATTTTCAATTGACTTTATACACATATGTTTAACTATATGTTAAGTAAAGAGTTCAACAAATAATATGAAAAAAAAGGAAAACTGTTCCTCAACAGTCAAGACAAGTGATAATTAATTCATTGCTTCTCAAGTATCAATTTCACTTCTACAGATTTCCTTTTAGGTGCTCTATTAGTTATCACAGGTCAGGGAGAAAATACGATATTTGTACCTTTGAAACTGGCTTATTTTACTGAGAATGATGTTTTCCAGAATCCTCTATTTTGTTGCAAATGACCATATTTCATTTGTTTATTTTTTATTTTTTTGACTTTTATTTAATAAATATAAATTTCCAAAGTACAACTTTTGGATTATAGCAGTTTTTCCCCACATAACCTCCCTTCCACCTGCAAACATCCTATATCCCACTCCCTCTCCCATCCCATTCTTCATCAAGATCCATTTTCAATTATCTTTATTTACAGAAGATCAACTTAGTATATGCTAAGTAAATATTTCAACAGCTTGTACCCGCACAGACACACAAAGTATAGAGTAGTAGTTTCACCGCTAATTTGCATATAGTACAACACATTAAGGACAGGGATCCTACATGGGCAGTAAGTGCACAGTGACTCCCGTTGTTGATTTAACAATTGACACTCTTATTTATGACTTCAGTAATCAGGTGAGGCTCTTGTCATGAGCTGCCAAGGCTATAGAAGCCTCTTGAGTTCACAAACTCCGATCTTATTTAGACAAGATCATAGTCAAAGTGGGAGTTCTCTCTTCCCTTCAGAGAAAGGTACCTCCTTCTTTGATGGCTCATTCTTTTCGCTGAGATCTCATTCACAGAGATCTTTCATTTAGGTCTTTTTTTTTTTTTACCACAGTGTCTTGGCTTTCCATGCCTAAACTACTCTCATGGGCTCTTCAGCCAGATCCAAATGCCTTAAGTGCTGATTCTGAGGCCAGAGTGCTGTTTAGGACATCTGCCATTCTATGAGTCTGTTGTGTATCCCACTTCCCGTGTTGGATTGTTCTCTGCTTTTAATTCTATCAGTTATTATTAGCAGGCACCAGTCTTGTTTATGTGATCCCTTTCACACTTAATGCTATCATTATGATCAATTATGAACTTAACCTGATCACTTTGACTAGTAAGATGGCATCGAATTGGAATCCCCTGGCACATTTCTAGCTCTACATTTAGAGGTAAGTCTGAGTTAGCCTGTGCCAAACTGTAAATCTCCTCCCTCTCTTATTCTACTCTTATATTTAATAGGGATCACTTTTCAGTTAAATTTGAACCCCTAAGAATAATTTTTTGTTAATTAAAGAGTTCAACCAATGGTATTAAGTAGAACAAAAAAATACTAAAAGTAATAAAATAGTAAATTGTTGCTAGACAGTCAGGACAAGGACTGATCAAGTCATTGATTCTCATAGTGTCCATTTCACTTCAACAGGTTTCCTTTTCGGTGCTCAGTTAGTTGTCATTGATCAGGGAGAACTTATGATATTTCTCCATTTGGGACTGGCTTATTTCACCCAGCATGATGTTTTCCAGATTCTTCCACCTTGTTGCGAATGACCAGAGTTTATTTTCTTACTGCTGTTTGGTATCCTATAGAGTACATATCCTGTAATTTCTTTATCCAGTCTTCTGTTGATGGGCATTTAGGTTGATTCCATGACTTAGCTATTGTGAATTGAGCTGCAATAAACGTGGAGATGCAGGCAGATCTTTTATTTGCCTGTTTAATTTCATTTGGGTAAATTCCAAGTAGTGGGATGGCTGGGTCATGTGGTAGGGTTATATTCAGGTTTCTGAGGAATCTCTAAACTGATTTCCATAGTGGCTTTACCAGTTTGCATTCCTACCAATAGTGGGTTGGTGTCCCTTTTCCCCCAAATCCTCACCAGCATCTGTTATTGGTAGATTTCTGTATGTAAGCCATTCTAACCAGGGTGAATGAAACCTCATTGTGGGTTTTTTTGTTTCATTTCCCTGATGGCTAGTGATGCTGAACATTTTTTCATGTGTCTGTTGGCCATTTGAATTTCCTCTTTTGAAAAATGTCTATTCAGGTCCTTGGCCTATCTCTTAAGTGGGTTGTTTGTTTTGTTGTTGGGGAGTTTCTTGATCTCTTTGTAGATTCTGGTTTTAAACCTTTATTGGTTGCATAATTTGTGAATTTTTTTCCCATTCTGTCGGTTGCCTATTCACTTTCCTGACTGTTTCTTTTGCAGTACAGAAACTTCTCAATTTGATGTAATCCCAATTGTTAATTTTGGCCTTGACTGCCTGTTCTCTGGGGTCTTTTCCAAGAAGTCTTTGCCTGTGCCTCTATCTTGCAAGCATCCAATGTTCTCTAATAATTTGATGGTGTTGGGTCATAGATATAGATCTTTAATCCATGTTGAGTGGATTTTTGTTTAAGGTGTAAGATAGAGGTCTTGCTTCATGCTTCTGCATGTGGAAATCCAGTTTTCTCAGCACAGTTTGTTGAATAGACTGTCCTTGCTCCAGGAATTGGTTTTAGATCCTCTATCAAATATGAGATGGCTGTAGAAGTTTTGGATGATTTCTGGTGTTTTTATTCTGTTCCATTGGTCTATTCATCTGTTTCTGTACCACTACCATGCTGTTTTGATTATAACTGCCCTGTAGTATGTCTTGAAATCTGGTGTTGGGATGCCTTTGGCATTGTTTTTGTTGTACAAGATTGCTGTGGCTCTTTGAGGTCTCCTGTGCCTTCATATGAATTTCAGCATCATTTTTTAAAGATCTTAGAAGAATTTCTTTGGTATTTTGATTAGTATCGCATTGAATCTATAAATTGCTTTTGGAGAATGTACAATTTGATGATGCTGATTCTTCCAATCCATGAGCATGGAAGATTTTTCCATTTTTTGGTATCCTCTTTCTTTAAGATTGTGTGTCTCATCATAGATTTCTTTGACATCCTTGGTTAAGTTTATTCCAAGGTATTTGATTATTTTTGTAGCTATTGTGAATGTGATTGATCTTAGAAGCTCTTTCTCAGCTGTGACATTGCCTGTATAAACAAATGCTGTTGATTTTTATGCATTGATTTTATATCCTGCTACTTTGCCAAACTCTTCTATGAGTTCCAATAGTCTCTTGGTAGAGTTCTTTGGATCCCCTAAATAAAGAATCATATCATCTGTATAGAGGGATTGTTTGACTTCTTTCTTCCCAATTTGTATCCCTTTAATTTCTTTTTCTTGCCTGATGGCTCTGGCTAAAACTTCCAGAATTATGTTGAATAGCAAAGGTGACAGTGGGCATCCCTGTCTGGTACCAGATCTCAGTGGAAATGCTTCCAACTTTTCCCCATTCAATAGGATGCTGGCCGTGCGTTTTTCATAAATTGCTTTGATTGTACTGAGGAATGTTCCTTCTATACCCAGTTTGCTTAGAGTTTTCATCATGAAAGGGTGTTATATTTTATCAAATGCTTTCTCTACATCTATTGAGATAATCGTATGGTTTTGTTTTTCAATTTTTAATGAGATGTATCACATTGATTGATTTGCAAATGTTTAACCCTGCATACCAGGGTTAAATCCTACTTGGTCCAGGTGAGTGATCTTACTAATGAAAGATGTGATATGCTGCTGGATTAGATTGGCTAGAAATTTCTTGAGGATTTTTGCATCTATGTTCATCAAGGCAATTGGCCTGGAGTTCTCTTTCTCTGATGCATATTTTTCAGGTTTAGGAATTAAGGTAATAGTGGCTTCATAGAATGATTTTGGGAGGATTCCCTCCCTTTCATTTTCTTTGAACATTTTGTGAAGAATTGGAGTTAGTTCTTCTTTAATGTCTGATAGAAATCAGCCATCAAACCATTTTGTCCTGGGCTTTTCTTTGTTGGGAGGGTCTTCACTACTGATTCAATTTCCATCTTTTTATGGGTCTGTTTAGGTTTTCTATGCCTTCATGGCTCCCTTTAGGTAGGTTTTATTGCCCAGGAATCTATCCATTTCTTCTAGAGTTCCTAGGTTGTTGGTATACAGCTCATCATGTAATTTCTGGTCTTGCCTATTAGGAGTTCTGTGTGCTTCCTGTACTTGGATGTCCCTTTCTTTCTCCAAATTTGGGTAGTTTTCTGTCATTATTTCACTAAAAATCTTTCTAATTCTTTCTCTTTTCCCACATCTTCAGGAAAGCCTAGAACCCGTATGTGTGTCATTTGATAGTATCCTGTTTTTTAATTTTCTAATTTCTTCTTTTTTTATCTGACTGTATAATTTCTTGCAATTTGCCTTCTAAGTCAGATATTCTTTCTTCTGCTTCATTGAATCTGTTGTGAATGCTTTCCACTGCATTTTTATTTGTTCTCTGAATTCTTAATTTGCAAGATTTTATTTTGATTTCTCTTTTTTTTTTTTTTTTTTTTTTTTTTTTTTTTTTTTTTGACAGGCAGAGTGGATAGTGAGAGAGAGAGAGACAGAGAGAAAGGTCTTCCTTTGCCGTTGGTTCACCCTCCAATGGCCGCCGCGGCCGGCGCGCTGCGGCCGGCGCACCGCGCTGATCCGATGGCAGGAGCCAGGAGCCAGGTGCTTTTCCTGGTCTCCCCATGGGGTGCAGGGCCCAAGCACCTGGGCCATCCTCCACTGCACTCCCTGGCCACAGCAGAGGGCTGGCCTGGAAGAGGGGCAACCGGGACAGAATCCGGCGCCCCGACCGGGACTAGAACCCGGTGTGCCGGCGCCGCTAGGCGGAGGGTTAGCCTAGTGAGCCACGGCGCCGGCCTGATTTCTCTTTATTATCTCAACTTGATGGGAGAAATTTTGTTTATCTCATGTACATATTTCATTAGTTTGTGAATTTGCTGTGTTTACTTCTAAGTAACGCTATCATCAAGTTTTGTTATTCCATTTTTGGCATTTCTTTAGTCTTCATCTTCACATTCTAGTACTGAAGTGTTGTATTCATTTGGGGGTATCATGTTGTATTCCTTATTCTTGTTTCTTGAATTTGTGTGTTTATTATTTGGCATTTGTGGAGATACTCTTTGTTTTCTTTGGCTGTGGCATCTTTTATTTTTGGATTATGCCTCTGTGGATTAGTAAAATGTCTACTTTTTCAGTGAATGCTTAAGATATGTGGTGGGTGTGGCAAGGGAGTTCTGTTCAGAGCTCCAGTGTGAAAGGAGTGTCAATGGTGACTCCCAGTTTAGAGATGGCAAATCTCCTTTTTTTTATCAGAAGGTGGGATTGTTCTGCTCTGTGGCATAAACTCAGCTCACCATTTCTGCTCAAAGGAGACCTGTGCCTGGATGCTAGCCCCAGTGGGTATGGTATTCATCCATGCTGCCATAAGGACCACAAACAGGATCTGTGCAGTCTTCATTGTAAGCACAGATTCCTCAGCAATGACCCTCACCAGGGAACCAGAAAGCACTGATTGTGTGGAGCCTCCCATAGTGACTACCAAATTCCCAGACATGCTGTGAGCCCTCCCACACAGCCTCAGGTTTTCACAGTCCTGGTACACAAGCCTCCCACTGTCATGAACACCTAGCCGTCTGTCATTTCTACCCACCAGACTCAGGAGTCTCCACTGGGTTGGTTGCTGGGTGTGGACACAAAATAGCACAATTGCTATGTATGTCCAAAATGGCACCCACTCTCTATAAGCTTGTTAGATGATGCTGTAGCAGGGTGATTAAAGAGAGAGAAACATGCCCCTTCCCTTTTTTTCTCCTCTAGTTTTGCATGTACACTCTCCCCTAAAGGTCTACAAACTGGATTTCCATTTTTCCTGCAACTTTATCACCAGGGGCTTGTGCTGCTGTGGTCTGGTATAACCTCATTCTCCAAAGCTGGTATGGAGGCTCTCAGCTGCTGGAGTTCTGCGTTGTGCATGTCCACACCCTCTATGAAGGTCCACTGTGTTCCTCTAATTTGCAACAAATTTCCTCTGACATTTTCTCCCTAACTTTTCACTGAGATTGCACTCTCTGCATTTTTAAAAAATTATCTTCTAGAATAGAGCAGTAAGCTCCCTTCCTACTATGCCATCTTAATCTAATCTCTGTTTTCTTTTTCTTAAAGATTTTTTATTTGAAAGGCAGAGTTACAGAGAGACAGGAGAGAGAGAGAGAGAAGTGTCCATCAACTGGTTCACCCCCCCAAATGGCTGAAACAACTGAGCTATAACTATCTAAAGCCAGGTGCCAGGAGCTTCACTGAGTCTCCCATGTGGGTACAGGGTCCAAGCACCTGGGCCATCCTCAACTGCCTTTCCAATCTATACTAAATAGCTGGATCATATAAGGAGTGGCTGGGACTCAAACAAGCACTCATTTGGGGTGCCAGCACTACAGGTGTTGTCTAACCTGTATGCCCCAGCTCTGGCCTCTGTTGAGTTTCTTGAGGTCTTTATAGATACTGGATATTAATTCTTTATCCACAGCAAAGACGTTCTCATATTCTGGCAGTTACCTATTCACTTTGCTGAGTGTTTCCTTTGCAGCGCAGAAGCCTCTTAGTTTGATTAAATCACATTTGTCTATTTTTTACCTTTATTACCTATGCTTCTAGAGTCATGTTCAAGAAGCATATTTATGCCAATGTCTTGCAGAGCTTCTCTGATGTTAACCTTAATAATTTTATGGTTTTAGGTCTTAGATTTAGATCCATGATCCATACTGAGTTGATTTTTTTTAAATAAGTGTGTAAGGTAGGGATCTTGTTTCCTAATTCTGCATGCACAGATCCAATTTTCCCAACCATTAGTTGAAAAGAATGTCCTTTCTCCAGGGATTAATTTTAGCTGCTTTGTTAAAGATTAGTTGGTTGAAAACGTGTGGAATAATTTCTGGGGTCACTAATCTGTTCTGTTGGTCCACATGTGTACTTTTTGCCAGTATCAGGTTGTTTTGATTACAACTGTCCTGTAAGATGTCTTAAAATCAAGTATTATGATGCCTCCAACTTCATTCTTTATGTTTAGGATTACTTTAGCTATTCTTGTGATTCTGTATGATTTTTAAGGTAGATTTTTATAGCTCTGAGAAAAATATCTTTGGTAGTTTAATTGGGATCACATTGAATCTGTAAATTGTTTGGGGGTAATATGGGCATTTTGATGATGTCAATTCTTCCAATTCATGAACATGGAAGACATTTCCTTTTTTGGTGTCTTCTTCAATTTCTTTCTGTAATGTTTTATAATTTTCATTATAAAGCTCTTTCTCTTCCTTGGTTAAATTGATCACAAAGTATTTAATTTTTATTGTACCTTTGTGAATGGGAATGACCATACAAACTATGTCTCAACCATGGCATTGTTTGTGTATATAAAGGCCATTGATATGTTAGTTTTTTATCCTGAAGCTTTGCCATACTCTTTTCTGTGATCTCTTCGTGGAGTCTTTTGGTTCCCATTTGTGCATATCAGGGATTAATCCCACTTGGTTCAGATGAATGACCTTCTGATGTGTTTTTGGACTTAATTAGCTATTATTTTGTTGGAGATTTTTGCATCTATATGTTTCAGGCTATTGGTCTAGTTTTCTTTCTTTATTGTATCTTTTTCTGGTTGTGAAACTAAGGTGATGGTGACCTCTTAAAAGGAGTTTGGGAGAATTCCCTCCCTTTCAATTGTTTTTAATATTTTGAGAAGTATCAAAATTAATCTTTTTTAAAAGGTTTATTTGTTTACTTGAAAGGCAGGGTTAGATAGAAAGAGAGAGAAAATCTTCCATCTACTCATTTAGCCCCCAGATGGCTTCAGTGGCTGGATTTGGGCCCATCTGAAGCCAGGAGCCAAGAGCTTTATCTGGGTCTCAGGGTCTCACACATTGGTTTAGGGACCCACGTACATGGGTCATCATCTACTGTATTCCCAGGCACTTTAGAGTGGAGCTGGATTGCAAGTGAAGCAGTCTGGGACTCGAACCATTGCCCTTTTATGGTGCCAGCACTACAGGTGCTATAAATCATCACCAGACCCAGCAATTAGTTGTTCTTTAAAAATCTGGTAGAATTTTAACGTAGGCTCAACTCCTGGCTGCTCCACTTCTAATACAGCTCCTGGCAAATGTGTCTGGAAAAGCAGGGGAGGTTGGCTTAAGAGCCTGGACCCTCCCATCTATGTGGGAGACCAAGATGGAGTTCCAGGCTCCTGGCTTTGGTCCAGCCCATTTCTGTTATGGACTTTTGAGGAGTGAACTGGCAGATGGAGGATCTCACTCTCTCTCTGCCACCACCTACCACGTCTCTGAATCTTTCCCTCTCTCTGTAATGCTGCCTTTCAAATAAATAAATCTGCTTTTTAAAGAAAGTCATTTATTATTCACTGTACAGTAGTTGTCATGTGAACATGTGCATGGGACAGCTATTCCCATGCATTTTTGCAGGAACCCATGCAGGTCTTCACCCTAATGATGATGACATTCCTATCTTGAGAGAGAAAAAGAGTAGTGTGCTGTGTGTAAGCATCTGTGTGGCCACATCTAGAAGTGGAACACATCATTTCTAATCAAATCCCATTGTTTTGAAATCACTGGCAGCAAACTGAGCTGTGAAATCAAGTGCCTGTCTGAGTAGTCACTAACCAGCAACAAATATACCCTGTACAAGGGTGATTGTGGTTACCTGCCTGCATCCCACGACTAAGGAAGGATGAGGGAAAAACAAACAGGAGTAATGACAAAGAAAAGTGAAAGAGATTTGAATCTGTGGACCACACACATATGGTTATCATAAGGTTTATTGAGAAGCAAGTAATAGAAAAAGACAAAGCAGGAAGATAATCCTCCACCTGCGGCACCGGCACACTGGGTTCTAGTCCCAGTCGGGGTGCTGGATTCTGTCCCGGTTGCCCCTCTTCCAGGCCAGCTCTCTGCTGTGGCCAGGGAGTGCAGTGGAGGATGGCCCAAGTGCTTGGGCCCTGCACCCCATGGGAGACCAGGAGAAGCACCTGGCTCCTGCCTTCGGATCAGCGTGGTACACCAGCCACAGTTTGCCATTGGAGGGTGAACCAATGGCAAAGGAAGACCTTTCTCTCTGTCTCTCTCTCTCACTGTCCACTCTGCCTGTCAAAAAAAAGAGAACTTGTTAATTACTCTTAACTAAAATTTAAAGAAGAAAACAAAATGTCCAGTCTCATAGCCTAAAGCAGAGAATGATCACATAGATACCTTTGACAACTAACTTTCCAGTGTCCCTGGGATTGGGGGTCATGGATATGAAGTTTGAAAGCTAGATATGGGCTTTTTCATCACTCATGAAACAGGAGAGCTAGACTTGAATTTTTGCATAATGTCTGATCCTTTCCATGACTAAAAAGTTGCTCTGCATCAGGGAAGTTTTAAAGAAATTTGCCACTTGTTCAGGGACTTGGAAAAAAATGAAAAAAAAAATCCAGCAAAATCCTTAATTTGTGAAGCATCTTCATAGTACAGCATGTGATGTAGGAGCAAGAACTTGAAAATAAAACATTAACATTAGAATTTCTAGAACAATTAAAACTTCAAAGGGAACAGAAAAGCTGTTGTAAGTATATTTCATATATTCAGATTTAGGAACATAGTGATACTTCCCACACATTCTTTCAAAAACCCTTCTTTCAAAACTTGAATAACTTAAATGAAATTTTTAAAGAAGTTATTGTAAATGTGTACTTTGGGGACCACTTGCTATTGGGACCCTAATACAAAAAGAAAAGACTAGTCTGGAAAAACAATAGGCATAGTATTAAATAAAAATAAAATAGATATACAGAGAAAAAATAGCTAAACACATGACAGTAAAACAATCTACCTTTTTAACTTACCATATTAGTATGTTAAAGAAGATCTACTTTTTTAGGTTTTTAGACTCCTCACTTATTTTTTCTTGACGCAGCAAATTTAACCTAGAAATTCTAGTCATTGCTCAATTTACTGGAATTCAAAGCACCAACTTGATTTCTCCTCATGTCTTTGCTATCCTTCATTGTTAGGAAAATAAATTTCATTTCAATATGTAATCTATTTTAGCCTCACTTTATTTTATTTTTAGTTAAGAATTATATATTTGAATGTCAGAGTTAGGGGAGGAGACAGAGAGAGAGAGAGAGAGAGAGAGAGAGAGATCTTCTATCCACTGGCCATGACAGCTAGGCCAGGCCGGAGCCAGGAGTTTCTTCTGAGTCTCCCATGTGGATGCAGGGGCCCAAGCATTTGGACCAGGCTCCACAGCATTCCCAGGCCATTAGAGAGGTGGATCAGAAGTGGAGCAGCCAGGACTCAAATCAGCACCCATAAGGGATGCTGAATGAACAGAATGAACGGATGAACAGAATGGAAACTGATACTGCAAGGGAGCTTAGAGTCTGGAGGAACAGAAAGACACATGCACACATGTTGTATGAGATGTCAGCATTCCAGTGTAGGAATAAATGGTTCCTAGGAGATGCGAGACAGTGGCCAACCTGGGGCAAACCAGGGTGAAGAAAAGGTTGTTTTCTTGAGTGAGGCGAACAGCGGATCACCCTGAGCATGAGAGAGAAGAGTCAGTGCAGCCAGAGGCAGTAGCATATGTGAGCGTGTGGAAGCATGAGGAGCCAGCGGCCTGTGTGTGACACATCTAGTCATGGAATATGATTTCACCACAGACGCTTATGGGGGGAGTCACAGCAAATAGGACTGGAAAATTAACCTGGAACCATAAACCTAGGCTCTCTTTAATGCCTTGATCTGGAGTTTGCATTTATGTAACAGAAAACAGTAACCCTGTGGGTGATGAAAACCATTTCAAATACAGAATCTGTATGACATACTGAGCAATTGAGGTGGGACAGAAAGACAGTGGTTTAGAAGTCTATCCTGGATGACTGCTAAAATCACGAACTTATTAGTGTGTAATCTATACAGCAGCTAAGGAGAGTCTTCAAGTGTATTAAACATATTGACTAAATACTGCTTTTGTTTTCGTTTGTTCCTTAGTTGGAGAAGCCTCTGAGATTTGCCCAGAAACCACTGATTTTTTGTGCCAAGACAAGAAGTGTATTGCATCCCACCTTGTCTGTGACTATAAGCCTGATTGCTCTGATAAGTCTGATGAAGCTCACTGCGGTAGGTACATCTCTCTGCTGTAATGTAGCCAGTTCATCACAAACTTCCATTTTATGAGTAGACCGGCATATTGGCATTTTTGATTTAGGAAAATGTTCTTTTTATTTGCTCAGATAAATTTAGAATAGTTCAAACACCTTCTCCAAATTTTCTATACAAATATCTACAGGACAGACTTCTTATCCCTTTTATTCCCATGCTGAAAACTATAGCTAACCTAATACAATAGCAAGTTGTATTAGAAAAGCTTTCAATTGTATAATTGTTCTTAATTATGTAGAAGATCAGAATTGGCCAGAAACTGAACTAGGAGCCTCCATCTTTTCATTGCTTATTGCTTCTTTCTCAAAAAACAAAACAAACAAATAAAAAACACCCAAAACCTGAAAATGGTTGATTTTCTCCATTAGACTAAAAATAAGCATGTTAAATATTTACTGATTTAACAATTAATCTAATGCATGACTTCAGCATTTACATTATACTATAAAATAGGAGTAGATGGTCATCATTTTTAAAAAAAGTCAAGCTTTCATCCCAGTAATTTGTTTATAGCCATGTATAAAGCCAAGTCTGTAATTTTAGAATATGAACATATGCTTAACTGCAAATAATTTTTCATATGTGAGTTTTCATCCCGAATCTTGATAACATCTAAGTAACCTGTTGTAGTTATTGTGTGCTGGATAACAAGCCACCCTAACAGTTAATAGCATAAATAGCTATTTAAATTTGCCCACACTTTTGTGGGACAATAATTTAGAAAGGATTCCATGATGCAGTTTTTCTCTATACATTTTCTATTGCTGGAACAGAACACTGGAGCCTGGTGATTTATAAATAAGAGAGGTTTATTCTGATTCACAGTTCTGAAGGCTGGGAAGTCTTAGCGCGTAGCACTAGCATATGCTCAGCTTCTGGTAAGGACATCATAATCCTATAGTATATATTATGTTTTGACAATTTAAAGAGACTGTGTAGACCTGAGGAGACGTGTCTTTAAAACTATAAATTGACCAACACATACACTGATCCTACAACCTTATGGCTGAATATAATATTGCAGAGAAAATGCCAGTTGTTTAAAAGGGCTTTAGTGATATTTTATAGACATATGAGGGATCATAACAAATATTATAATTTGAAGAATACTTTCTCTGAGAACGGACATATAGTCTACTAGTTAAATACCTGTATCCCATAAGAGAATCTGGGTTTGATCCCCAGCTCTAGCTCCTGATTTCAGCTTCCTGCCAATGCAGCACCTAGGAGGCAGTCATCATGGCTCAAGTAGTTGGGTTCCTTTCCTACCAGACCCATGGGAGACATGGATGGCATTCATGGCTCCTGGTTTCAGTTCTGGCCCAGCTGTTATGGGCATCTGGACCAGTAGATAGGAGTTCTTTTCTGTCTCCTTCTCAAATAAATTTTAAAACATAAAAAAATGTTGTAGTAACTGCTAACTTGTAAATATCAGGAAATACTAGGAATATATTGAACCACTATGATTATGGTATATATAATGAGGTTTAGTAATATCTTGTCACATGGAAATGTTTACAGTAACTCAGTGTTAACACTTGAGATACCAATACAAAACTAAAAAGTAATGGATTCTCAAATGAATGGTAACAACTATATAATTGCTGTTAAGCCCCTCCCCCAATCCACCTCACCCCATCCCATCCTACACCCATACTAAGAATTGGTATGACCTGTAAAGGGAGAGATATGGCATGGATTGATTGTTCAAGGATAAGTATGGTTTGCTAGATGGAATGGAAATGGGAAAATGCATTAATTAGATGAATCATCGGATGTCTTTAGAGTCCAGGAGGTGGCTTTTCATTTTTTAAAGCATGTTCCTGTCTGAGCGAAAGGAGTGAATATTCAGATGAAATTTCAGTCCTGTCTGGAACAAGAGAGAGAAGAAATAGATGATAAAAAAGTGACCAACTATGCAAGAAAGCATTCAAAAAGAGAGAAGTAGAGCTAAACATAACTGTTCAAAAATATCTGTTCACATTTAAGAGAAAATTTTCTAAAAACTTGGAGCAGAGGCAGTTTTGAAAATGAGGCAAATTTCATCCTAAAAACACTTTGTGTCAAATTAAAGCTTATTTTATTCAAATCTAGGGATTTGGGACTGTGTTTTCAAATATAAAAACACTGGATATCGTAAGTAAGGAAAAGTAACACACAGCAATCTTGAACACGATTTATGTGGCTGGTTTTTATAAGGTTGATAGAATGAAGTCAACAATAAAAAAACTTAAAATAATCCAAGGGCTTGAACAAGTTGGGATAGTGATGGAACTGCAAAAAAGGGACTGGAATACATTCAACCAAAAGCTACAGATAATTATAACAGCTTGGACATGAAAATGAAAAAAAAAAAAGAATCAAAGGTAATTTTGCAGGTTTGAGTCCTTAAAGTGAGAATATTTATGCTATGAACTTAAGTGATGATGCCAGAGAGAAGCCCATTTGGAGAACAAAAGATTTGATGATTTTAAGTCGCTGGTTTTGAAGCGATATTGACCTTCCAAGTAGAAGGTTCAAAAAGCATCAAAAAATGTTTGTATTTCATTGTGGTTACAGATTTGAAAATCATCTGCATAAATATGTTAAAGGTCATGAGAAATGATGAGTGAGGATATGTAGAATAAGGGATTTAAGCAAGTAATTGTTTTAAAGCCACGAGGAGCAGCCTGGCTGTGTCTGCAAGTTATAAGAAAGCAAATGGTAGAGAAAGTGAGATTGTAGGGCATGGAAAGTGTGTGTAACAGAAAGAGATGGAGCTGTGTGATACTGATAGCAGCATTACAATAAGGAGTTGAGATCATGTCAGACATTAGCCTTTGAAAGGAAAAAGGGAAAACTGGCATTTTATGTGGAGAAAATGAAATTAACATAATTAAGTAAATAGATAACATATATGTCTTTAGAGTCAAAAATAAAGTCATATCAAAATAAGGTAGGGCAGGAAGGACAAGGGTGGTGACAGAGTGGAAAAGAATGTAGAACACTAGCGGCGCCGGCACACCGGGTTCTAGTCCCGGTCAGGGCACTGGGTTCTGTCCCGGTTGCCCCTCTTCCAGGCCAGCTCTCTGCTGTGGCCCGGGAGTGCAGTGGAGGATGGCCCAAGTGCTTGGGCCCTGCACCCCATGGGAGACCAGGAGAAGTACCTGGCTCCTGCCATCAGATCAGCGCGGTGCACCGGCCGCAGCGCACTGGCTGCGGCGGCCATTGGAGGGTGAACCAACGGCAAAGGAAGACCTTTCTCTCTGTCTCTCTCTCTCACTATCCACTCTGCCTGTCACACACACACACAAAAATGTAGAACAACTACCACATGGCCAGGTAATCAGTTACATAGATAAATGAGAGTATAGAAGCTGTATGAGGGCCCTTTCAAAAGTTCTTGAAAAATGGAATTAAAAGATAAGTTTGGGGCCAACATTGTATATGAGTGGATGAAGCTACTGCTTGGGATGCCCATATCCCTAACAGAGTACCTGGGGTTGAGAGCAACCTCAGCTTCCTACTAATGCATTGGTTGTGGGGAGAGTGGCTGGATGAGGCATCAGATAATGACTCAAGTACTTGAGTTCCTGCTATCCTAGGGGAGACTCTGATGTACTTCTTTGTTCTGACTTTGGCCCAACCCAAGATGTTGTAGGAATTTGGAGATCAATCCAGTCAATGGAAGGAAGGTATCTATCAATCAATCTCTCCCTCTCTCTGTCATTCTGCCTTTCAAATAAATAAGATACATATTTTTGTGCAAAAACATTATGAAACTCATGCAGTTTTTTTCATAATATACACTTTTGTTGAACTTTTTGAAGGCTCCTCATATATGACATCATTCTAAAGAACACATCTGGATGTTTAAAGATGTACTGGCCAAAGACATGGAGAACTGAATTTCTTATTTTTGTCTACATCATTTAGTATAATATAAGCTTCTCTTATATATAACTGGAATGACAAGCATAAAAGAGAAATGCAAAGACCATAAGTAAGCATATAAGTGTTAACAGAAAGCTGGATTGGAGAAATTTTCTTAGTTCAAACAGGCACCAGAGACTTGGTGGAGGATCAGTAGAAGCAGTTTATTAACATCCATGGGCCCAGTGGAATCATTTCCCAAGACTGGGCATCCAGTCCAGGTTTCTTAGATCATTTATAGGTTCATCAGCCTCATGCACTAACAGTTATAGCATTGGTGGGCTCAGGATCACCCATGAGGAACTTGAAACCACGCTTATGGGGAACTCGAGTAGGGGGTAGGGTACAGAGAACAAAGATTAGGATACTTTCAGACATGTAAACACCTATAGGGAACAGAGATTTGGATGACTGCCCTGACATGCCAATACCTATGGGGAACTGGAACCGGAATTACAGTACATGGAGATTAGGACATCTGCCCTCCTCAGGGGTCTTTTCTCTCCCTTGTCTTTGGTCACAGTCTAACTTTCTCTTTGTAAGAATCAGTGGATTGTGGCCAGCGCCGTGGCTCACTAGGCTAATCCTCTGCCTGCGACGCTGGCACCCCGGGTTCTAGTCCCGTTCTGTCCCGGTTGCTCCTCTTCCAGTCCAGCTCTCTGCTGTGGCCCGGGAAGGCAGTGAAAAATGCCCAAGTGCTTGGGCCCTGCACCTGCGTTGGAGACCAGGAGGAAGCACCTGGCTCCTGGCTTCAGATTGGTGCAGCATGCCAACCGTAGCAGCCATTTGGGGGGTGAACCAACAGAAGGAAGACCTTTCTCTCTGTTTCTCTCTCTCACTGTCTAACTCTGCCTGTAAAAAAAAAAAAAAAAAAAAAAGAATCAGTGGATTGTATAGTCATGTGGAGTGAAAGAAAAAAAAGTGATTCTTACTTTTGGGGACAAGATGCAAAAATACTTCAGAACTAAAACACTGATACTTCATGAAAATGCTGTCAGGGATATATGAAATTATAAAAATGTCCAAGCTCTGTTGGCTATAAATTATTTGCATCCATTTTAAAAACATAAATTGTTTCTATGATTGAATCTCTATATGTTCAATAGTAGTTTCATGTTAAGAAAAAGCTATGAATGAGAAGATCTAAGAATATCACAAAGTTCATATTTCTAGAAATAAGGGGAAAGTGAATGACAATCACAGTTGACTTCTACTAAGTCACCCAGTAATCAATTCTGTGTAACATAGTTTTTGTGGTGAATGCTAAAAAATAATTACTGCTCAACACACAAAAAAAGAAAAATGAAGGCCTTGATATCAGGTATCATGGTGCTTTTCACAGTTGAATAAGAGTAGACACTCGGTTGTTACCAACTAATTTTTCTTATTATGAACTATTTAATTTTATTTATTAAGTGGTCAATACTCTCAGAAGAGAATTTCTTTCATTACTCAATACCTAGCTTGACATGTTGTACTCTAATAATTGGTTTGTTCCTGCACAGTTTACTGCTTCTCCCAAAGACGCATTTATTAATAAATGTCGTAATGAGCTACACATTCAAACACTGAGTGGATGAAAGGACTGAATTAAGTATTTGACAACTGAAGCTGTTTTCTTGACCTGAGTTATCTGTATTATCATCAGAAGGTTATGTTTGATGTTCATATGAGGACACAGTTTTGTCATTCATCTATAAAAATATTATTACTCATTCTATAAAGCTAGAGGATAAATGACAATATCCGTGTACTGCTTCTAGATTGTTTGACAAAAAAAAGGTTACATTCTCTAACTGATATCATCAATGAGTGTAAATGTCTCAGATGTATAAATTTTTTTATCAAAAATTAGAATAGGCAACTATTGATTTTTAAATTAGTAGTGTAAGATCAATCTCAAAAGACATTTGTAGAAACTTTAATTAATGTTTTTGCTTCCCTAGGACAATACACAAGTACAACAGGAAGCTGTAATTTTGAAACAACTTCAGAAAATTGGACCACTGCCTGTAGTCTTACTCAGGACTCTGAGGATGACTTGGACTGGGCCATTGGCAGCAGAATTCACACCGAAGCATTGAACCCAGACTCTGATCACACACCAGGTAAATCTAATAGCAATAACCAGGCAAAGTAGGCTAGAACACTCTTAACTGTGTGGGTGAATGTCAGAATGTGTTGCTTATTTCCTTGTGGGAGTGATGGATGCTCAATAGGATTGGGATACTCGTGTCCTATATTGGATAAGTAACATCTGTATTGAAATACCTAGGTTCAACTCCAGGCTCTATTCCTGGTGCTGTCTTCTTTCTAATGTTCATCCTGCAAGGCAGCAGGTGATGGCTCTAGTAGTTGGGTCTCTACCACCCACATGGGCTCAGTTGATGTGTAGACTCCTGGCTTTGGCCTGGTCCACTCCTAATATTGTGGGCATTCGGGGAATAAAGCAGGGGGTGGGACCTTTTTCTGTTTATGTAAAATATTTGATTGAAAGGCAGAGAAAGAGAGAGAGAGAGAGAGAGAGAGAGAGAGAGACAGGGAGGATTTGGCATCCACTGGTTCACTCCCCAGATGCCTGCAACAAATAGTTGGGCTGGGGCTGCCAGGCCCAAACCAGGAGCTAAGAACTTAATCTAGGTCTCACAGGTGGATGGCAGGGACTAGTTGAGCCATTATCTGCTGCCTCACAGGGCATACACTAGCAGGAAGGTGGAAATGGAGCTAATTCTTCAAACCAGGCACTTCAATATGGTGTTCAGCTATCCCAAGCTACTAGTGAACCTTTGTGCCAAATATCTATCCTTAAACAAATTTTTAAAAAATAAAAAGATCACATTTATTCCATCTCTTATGTCTTTTTTTTGTATGTGGCTACTAAAATTTACACAGATAGCTCATATTTTATTTCTGTTGGTTAGCCTTATTCCGTATGTATTATACAACACACAGAAGACTTTTTCTAAAAACAAACTGGATACTACATTTAACTTAAAAAATAATGAAAATATACATCCCCAAATATTCTTGAAAATGGGAAGGCTTTTTGAATTCCCACATTCGTAACTAGAAACTGCAAAATTGGTCAAGAAGCAAAAGGTATTTTGGAAAAAAGAAAACACATAAAAAGCAAGGTGGCAAATCATAATAATTTAATTTATCTGATGTATCATCTTCCTAGTGTTATACATAGATTATCAGTACTTTCTAATGATTAGATATTAATGTAGCAATCTTATGATATCAGGATTTTCTATTTACAGAAATACTACCTCCTCAGTTATTGACCAAATATAATTCCTTGTCCCATAATATTCAAAGAAAAGAAGCAATGTTATTGTTACTATGTTTTTTAACTTTTATGTAGTTTTCTTTTTGTAACATATAATCATTCTACTGTTTTTATAAAATTATAGAATTTCTTCTGACCTATTGGTGATATTTATGACTATGTATTAATTTGTCTATGATTGTAGTGGGAAATTCAGTCAGAGCGGCAGGACACATTAAAGCTCTTAGCAGGAAAAACAGCTTTATTCTTCTGCAGGCTAACCCAGGGAGGGTTCTGTCTCCAAATTCTGGGCCCTGAACAAAGCAGGGGATTGTCTTATATACTGTAGCACAGACGACATTAAGTTCCCTAGTATATAATTAGCTATGCAACCTTTGACTGGATATTTTGGTACTGTACCATTGCCCACACAACTGTTAACACAAAGTCACATTTGTATGCACCTGTATCGCTGTAGTTGACCTGAAAGCATTGCTTTAGTTGACCTAGCTGCATTTGTCATATTTCTCGGAAAACCCCCTCCATCCGCCCTATTCCTGGAAGGCCCCTGCATGAAAGCCTCTATTATTTTTGCCTTTGCCCAGTATTTCTACCTTGAGGAGAGGGGCCACTAGGAATTTGCTGCATGATTTACTTTGGATGCTTTGCTTTACCAATGAACTAGAAAGTTTAAACCCTCTAATCTGGTTTTGTATGATGTCAGTCTTACTATTTAAACCATGTATGAATTTATCTCAGATTTTAAAAGTTTCCTGTGTTCTACTTAATTTTTAGAGCTGTTTATTTTTTTAACAAACCCTAGAAATATCTTCTTGATGTTCAACCTAACAATATTTTTTGTATTTTTATTTTCTTTCCTTGCTGATATTTATTTCTAGCATCCTGAAGTCCTTTATGTGCAATATCAACATCGGTATTTTTTTTCTCTTTTCCCCATTTTTGCCGCCTCCTTTTCCTTTTCTTTGACTTCTTTTATATTATGCCACCAAAACAGGAACACTAGGTGACAGAGAATTAAATCAAAGAGAATGACTTCAATTGTTAGTATAAAATTAGTAGTAATTAATAACATAACTAATGTGTACACAATATTTTATCTCTTGGTAAATTTAATATCACTTACAAATAATTTTACTCTGCTTTTTAAAAATATATTAATTCAACAATTAACTAGTTTGGAATGAGAGACTCCTTCTGTGTGGCCTTCAGCCACACAGAAGATACTTGTTGAATTTAGCTTTGGGTCCAATATCTACCTGAAACTAGTCTGTATGTGTAAGCATCGTTCTTTATAACTTATTATGACTTTCTCAAAACTTCCTGAGAAGTCTTAATTTGATGACTTAAAATGGTCAGTAATTGATCATTTGTCTTCTGTAAAACAAAATCCTAGAATTCATGAAGTTGTTGTTGCTACTACATTTGGTCTGTATCAGATGGTTCAGAACAAACAAGCACTTCTTTTCCTTTACTTCTTATTTACTCTAAAAGCTATTTTATTCCCACCAATCAGTGGCATCTCTACCACACATTGTATTTCTTTTTTTTGAGAGAGAGAGACAGAGAGAAAGGTCTTCCTTTGCCGTTGGTTCACTCTCCAATGGCCGCCGCGGCCGGTGCGCTGCAGTCTGCGCATCGCGCTGATCCGAAGGCAGGAGCCAGGTGCTTCTCCTGGTCTCCCATGGGGTGCAGGGCCCAAGCACTTGGGCCATCCTCCACTGCACTCCCGGGCCACAGCAGAGAGCTGGCCTGGAAGAGGGGAAACTGAGACAGAATCCGGCGCCCCGACCAGGACTAGAACCCAGTGTGCCGGCACCGCAAGGTGGAGGATTAGCCTATTGAGCTGCGGCTCAATATTTATCACCAAATACACAGCACTGCCAAGGGGGGGAAAAAAAAAACCTATGAGATCTTCTTTGCTAATAAACCTCAGAATACATCTAGCAGTTTTCATTTTCTCATGCAGAACAGCCAGTAAATGATAACCATCCTTTGCTTATTAACCAGAATTAGATTAATGTTTCTATTCATGAAGTTGTAGTCTTTAGACCATAGTCATTATTGTTCCCTTCTTTGTCTCTGAGGCAGAGTTTCATTTGACTTTGGTGGTGTTGAGATAACACTGAGAACAGACCCAACTCACCTGTAGACTGTGTTTCTGCAAACATTTTCAAGATAAGAGAAACAGCAAAAATTTTCATTGTGCTGCCAAAAAACAGTGCTGATCTCAAACCATGGATCTCTTCCA
Organism: Oryctolagus cuniculus; assembly: GCF_964237555.1. NCBI lineage: Eukaryota > Metazoa > Chordata > Mammalia > Lagomorpha > Leporidae > Oryctolagus > Oryctolagus cuniculus. The sequence goes on from NC_091444.1 coordinate 45,248,899, forward strand.
GCCAGCAGATATCCCAACCAATTCATTTTGCATTCTGCCTCTGGGAGAAACAAAGCCTTAATTTTTTGCTTGTCTTATTGACCATGTTGGTATTTGTCTGTATACATTTGAAATGACCCAGGAATGCAATCCTGCACTGCATAATGACATTTCAGTCAATAATAGAGAGTTATAAACACAAGTAGTCTCCTAAGATTAGGAGATAAACATTGCCTAATGACATTGTAGTGACCACAGTTTGTGTAAATACACTCTGATGTTTGTAAGCCAAGAAATTGCCTAAAAATATATGCTTCTCAGAGTGTATCTTCATTGTTAAGGAACACAGTGTTGTAACTGGTGACTACCAAGGGGAACCCAAATGTTTAGTTTTTTATTTGAGAGGAAGAGAAGGGAGGGCTGAATATCTTTCATCCACTGGTTCATTCCCCAAATGCCCACAACAGATCAGGCCAAAATCAGGAGTCTGGAACTCATTCTTGGTCTCTCATGAGGGTGGCAAAGATCCACCACTTGAATCATCATCTGCTGCCTCTCGGTCAGTAGCAGGAAGCAGGACCAGAAGAGGAGTCCAGACACAAACCAGACTCTCCCATATGGCATACAGGTGTTCCAAGCAGCATCATAAACACTTCCCAAACACTCAGCCCTGCCTTTTCTTTTCGACATGCTTGAAGGCATCATCTGTTGGACATGGTGTTGAATAAGGACTGTGTGAATGATCGGTCCTTTTAAAATTCTGGAGGGCAAGATTAATTCTTGAATAAGTAATTGGAATCTTATAGGTTAATTATTTCATCATTTTACAAGCATTAAGCCACCATAGTTTCTTTTTTTTAAAGATTTATTTTATTTATTTGAAAGAGCTACAGAGAGAGGTCGAGACAGAGAGAGAGCTCTTCCATCTGCTGGTTCACTCCCCAGATAGCTGCCATGGCCGGAGCTGTGCTGATCTGAAGCCAGGAGCCAGGAGCTTATTGTCCAGGTCTCCCACGTGGATGCAGAGGCCCAAGGACTTGGGCCATCTTCTACTGACATCCCAGGTCATAGCAGAGAGCTGGATCAGAAGAGGAGCAGCCAGATCGAGAACTGGCGCCCATATGAGATGCCGGCCCTTCAGGCCAGGGTGTTAACCTGCTGCACCATAGCGCCAGTCCCAGCCACCATAGTTTTTTATAAAAGAAATATACTAGAAGCATACACATTTACATTAAATTTATCCCTGTTTGTCTTCTCAAAATGTTGCCTCTTTTTATTACTTTCCTTTTTATAGGTGTCCTTAAACAATCACTGATTCAGACTTTTTTGCCTCAAGCATAATGCTTCTCTTCTACCTTGACAAAAACAAACAAACAAACAAACAAACAAACAAAAAACAAAGAAAACCTTGTCCTAGCTTCTCTTGTAAGTTATGTTAATCAGCCTTTTATTAATGTAACTAAATACCTGACACTGGCTACATAAGGAAAGATGTTTATTCTGACTAATGGTTTTGGAGGTTCGCAGTCTGAGATCAGGTGGGCCCCACTGGTTTGGACATCTGGTGAGACTGGAGGATGACAGTGCAGAACTTGTGTAGAGAAACAATCACATGGCAAGCCAGGAAGTAGAGAGGGAAGCTAGACTAGACTCAACTCGGCTATTATAACCAACTCTCACAAAAGCCACATTCTGAAAGCATGACTCCAGTGATCCAAGGACTTACCACAATAATTGTATTAAGTTTTCAAACTTCTTAGCTGTAGGTACCCTCAACCTATGACTTTGGGAAACTTTGACAGATAGACTTTTACAGGTAGATTTTTGGGAGACACCTAAATGAATATTTAAACCATAGCATAACTATTACTTTATTCTTTTATATCCCCCATACCTTTCCCTCACTGTCTATACCTTACTTAATTCCATAATTAAGATATATATATATATGTAATACTTAATTCAGATATTTCTGAAAATAATTTTTGGTCATCTACTCACAGTCACGTAGAGATAATTATTTGTTACAATCCCTGTCCTTATATATTTAAGCTCTCTTCTAAGGATTTAATGATTTTATAATCATAATGACCCAATTCTTGCTATAATATGAATTTGAGGCTACTGATCAATCTGCACTTTCATGGAATTTTTTTTTTTTTTTGGACAGGCAGAGTGGACAGTGAGAGAGAGAGACAGAGAGAAAAAGGTCTTCCTTTTGCCGTTGATTCACCCTTCAATGGCCGCCATGGCTGGCATATTGCTCTGATCTGAAGCCAGGAGCCAGGTGCTTCTCCTGGTCTCCCATGCGGGTGCAGGGCCCAAGCACTTGGGCCATCCTCTACTGCACTCCCTGGCCACAGCAGAGAGCTGGCCTGGAAGGGGGGCAACCGGGATAGAATCCGGCGCCCCGACCGGGACTAGAACCCGGCGTGCCGGCGCCGCAAGGTGGAGGATTAGCCTATTGAGCCACGGTGCCCGCTGGAATTTTCTTTTGTATTTTCACTATAGCAAACTGTGTTGTTTTCCCTAATGTTACATTTGTCTTTGTTTTTTTCTCATTCCTTTTATAACTTGAGTCTTAACCAATAATCTCACTTTAGCCTTTCTTTTTTTTAAAAGATTTATTTATTTGAGAAGTCGAGTAACAGACAGAAGGAGAGACAGATAAAAAGGTCTTCCATCCATTGATTCACTCCCCAATTGGCCACAATGGCCATAGCTGAGCCGATTTGAAGCCAGGAGCTAGGAGCTTCTTCCAGGTTTCCCAAGTGGGTTCAGGGGCCCAAACGCCTGGGCCAATTCCTACTGTTTTCCCAGGCCATAGCAGAGAGCTGGATTGGAAGAGGAGCAGCCGGGAGTAGAACCGATGCCTATATGGGGTGCCAGCATATAGTCCCACACGTGGAGACTTAACCCACTCTGCCACAGCACTGCCCCACTTGAGTCTTTCTATATCTCTTCCTTAGTATTCTTTTAAAGAATTGTTGTTCTGTCAGTAAGCAAAGTTTTCTAATATCTGCATGTCTCTAGTTCTTATTTCTTCATTCATACTTTCAGTTGTGAGCTAGGAAACTGCCAATGTCTCCAGGTCACATATAAAATCTCAAACTTAACCTGCCTTTCAGAATTGCCTCCTCCTGATCTTAGTGTCTCTGTTAGTATCACTGTTAACATTGTTAATTCTCTTGCAGTTTCAAATTCTGTCAGCTTTTCATTCTTAACTTACTGTTCCTTTCCTTTTCTTTTTCCTTTGCATTTCCACCCTGTCATCTAACTCACCCCTGAGCTAGTGCAAATGTCAAGGCAATTCATCTACAATGTAAACATTCTAAACCAAGCTATTCTTCATATCAGTTCAAGATCATGTACTATTCTTCATATCAACTCAAGATTCATGTTCCTCACTTGGGCGTCTTGTTCCTCTAAGTAACTACAAGGCTCTTCATTGCTTTTTAGTTTGGCATCAAGGGCTTTCAATCTTTTCCCCAAATTACATTTCCTATCTTACTTTTATACCATCCTACAAACTGTTGTGTACCTCAAATATTCTTTGAGTGTTGTAAATATCAACATTTGGTCATAACATTGTTTTAGTATGAGTTGTAACTTTTTGTTGCTAGAAGATACCATGTACTAGGTAAAAATAACTGAGGAAAATAAGCCTTTAGTGTGAGGCTTTATGTTTATCTGACCAGGAGAAAGCTTGTATGTACTATTTGCCACAGCTGTAGGAATCAGAAGATAAATTTTCTCCTGAAGTCCTTGCTTTTGTTTTCTTGTGTTTGAATTTCCCTGGAGGCTTCTTCTTAAATAAGGCTTGAAAGATTAAAGTCTTTCAGTTTTAGTTCCCTGTTATTCATTTTTTATAAAGTCTTTCCTATTCCACTAAAACTTAAGCTATCTTTTATATATTAACTATATAGTATTTAGCATCTACTTTGATGTTTGGTGTGATGTGCTCATAATAACCCAAATGAGCTATACATTATGATTATTATCCCCATTTGATAGAAGAATATCAGACCTGGGGCTGGCGCTGTGGCACAGCAGGTTAAGCTCCTGGCCTGAAGCGCTGGCACCAGTTCTAGTCCCGGCTGCTCCACTTCCTATCCAGCTCTCTGTTATGGCCTGGGAAAAGGGTAAAAGATGGCCCAAGTCCTTGGGCCCCTGCACCCACGTGGGAGACCTGGAAGAAACTTCTGGTTCCCGGCTTCGGATTGGTCAGCTCCGGCCGTTCCGGCCATCTGGGGACTGAACCAGTGGATGGAAGACCTCTCTCTGCCTCTCCTTTCTCTGTAACTCTGTCTTTCAAATAAATAAAATAAATCTTTAAAAAAAATAAAAGAATATGAGACACAGTAGGGATTTGGGGAGTTTTCAAAAGTCAAAAAGCTTGTAAGTGTCAGAGTTTGAATTTGAATCCAGAGAGCCTGATACAGAGCTTGCCTTTTAAATATATTGCTAGCTTTTCTTGTAAGATTTTTTGGGGTCATATTTTCACAGTCCTATCTCACTCATCTCTTTAACATCCACGTGGAAGATACCGTGTGTTCTCTATGGTAGTAATCCAGTCAATAACTTTTCATTAATTGTCTTGCATCTATTGTGAGGATATCTTTACAGGTACGTCTGTTCTCTAAATTTCCCAGGAGAATAGCACTAATTTGCAACTGTACTTAAGCAATTTACATTTAGTACATGATTTAATTTTTACCACAACCATATAAGGCTAGCAAGCCTACTATGATTATCTCTTTATTTCTTCTGAGTCCTAAAGAATTTAAGTAGGTTGTACAAGGTCACACACTAGTATGAGATAGAGTAAGGATTTGAATTAAAGCTTTTGGCTTCAGTACATGCAAAGTTAACATGTGAACAAGCTTGCTTACGTTTCTACTCATTATATTTCATTAAAACAATGTTATTTTTTGCAGTTTCAATGAAAATAATATCTTAATAATAATTATTATGTTCTTCCCTCTTTTCACACTCTTTGAGTTAAAATAGATCTAGCATTTCAGTGAGATCTGGAATCTCAATTGTCAGACACTTTTCATGAAAGAGTAATACCTAAAGGTTAAACTATTGGAAAAGCAGAAAAAAAGAAATGTCATTACCTAGTCATTATATAGCTCTCAAAAAAGCAAACACAAGTGATGTAATGGCATTTTTATCAAAAGCCATGAAAAAATTTTATTTGCCTTTAGAGATGTTGGATCTGTGGATTTCATTGTTACCACTTTTGAGTAAAATCTTATTCACCCTATGAGCCTGTTTACATTTCACAACCTTTAAAAGCTCCAGACACAGATAACCAGCACCTCAGAAAGCTGGGGGAAATAGGGAAGTATAAAGAGATTGAGGGCATTTCAACTAATATTTATCAGGTACTCCTCTATTTTAGGGTGAGGGACAGGTAGAGTTATAGAGGCGGTAGACCCAGGCTGAGCAAGTAGAACTCTGAAGGGAACATTTCTATTTTGAAAGGGAAGCATATTACAAAGCATTTTTTAAATGATTATGCAGTTTTAGTTTTCTGAATAGGGGAAAAAAGACTAAAGTTGTCTCCAATCTAAAGCAATGAGTGAATTCAGATAATTTGAAGAAGAATGGTTTTGTATGATTTGATCTTAGTACAAATGAGTATGATTCTTCTTACGGCACCGAAGGTGTAAAAATACAGCTTTATTTTATAAGTATTAACTGTCCTTCTAAAAGAAATGCCAAACTTATTACCTTATTGCACAGTAACTCAATGAAATACTCAAAATCTCAAGATTATTGGTAATCAGGTCTCAAAGACAAATAAGAATTTTTACTGTCTGCTGATACCAAAGTGGACAGGAATGTACCTGAAGAAGGTCATGGGCCCTGGAAGTGGCTACTGGATTTTTTGCACTCTTACTGCCATGTTGACATTGTGATTTAAGCAAAGACGGTTTGACTCTGAATTCACACTATTTGTACTAGACACTAACTCTTAGTTTGAAATAAATGTCACTTCATGACAGCTGAGTGCATATTGTTCAAAAACTCACATATCACAGTTTCCAAGATCACCTTCCTTTTAGACTATAAGATGCCCTTTAGCATATTTTTTAAAATAAGAATCATACAAAGTATGCTCTCAGATAACAATAGAATTAATCTTAAAAATCAGCAACTAAAAGATAGTTATAAAACCTACAACCACTTGGAGATTAAACAACAGACCATGAGTCACAAATGAATATGCTCAATAAAAATGTAACATTCTGAAAAAACTAAGCAGAAAACATAATGTCAAAATCGGTGAGTTTTAACTAAGGCAATGATTACAGAAAGATTTTAATATTGAATGCATATGTTGAAGAGAAAAAATTCTAAAATCCATAATCTAAGCTACCAGTTTAGGAAACTATAAAATGAAGAAACAATAAAATGAATTTAAATACAAAGTAAGCAGAAGGAAAGAAATAAATACTTGAGCAGATAATAATAAAATTGTATTATAAAATCAATAGAGAACAATCAATGAAACCAAAAACTAGTACCTTAAAAAGACCAATGAAATTGAAAACTTTCTCTCTTATTTAACTGAAACAAGAAAAGATTACACAAATTACAATAGCAAATGTGATAAGGGAGCCACCATTACTGATCCTTGGACACTAAAGTGCCACAGAAATAAAAGAATATTATTGGTTAGGAGACTTTAATAATAGGATCTCAAAATTAATTCACTTTGCAGTGATAGCCATTCACTACTAACTATGGTTACTGTGGAAACCAGAAAAACTGAAAATAAGATTTGGTATAAGTCAGTGCCCAGTATCCACTCTATACCCTGTTCTCTGACAGCATAAAAAATACTTTATTTTCTTGAAACTGACAGATCTGGGAGGAAAAGACTTAGCTTCATAGTCAACACAAATATATGATCACTTTATGTATGAGTCATGAATCCAAGTGAATTTTGTGAATCACATGATCATAGTCATAGTCACAATCTCTTTTTTTTTTGGTTCAGAGGAATTAAATTTTATTGAGGTATAACTTGTAAAAGGAAAATTAATTCTGTTTAAAGAGAAAATGGTATGTGTGCATAGTTTAAACATCTCCCGTCTCATGTACTAAAATATATCATTGCACTGAAAAAAATTATATGAATTTGTTTCAAGGCAGTGGCCAGCACTTCTTGTATGTCAACTCTTCTGGGCCCAAAGAAGGATCCACTGCAAGAATCACTACATCGAAATTCTTCCCAGCAAGTCATGGAATGTGTTCTGTTCGTTTCTGGTTCTACACGGTTGATCCAGGGAGTATGGGGATATTAAAGGTACCAAAGACAGATTTGTCTTCAATATTTCAATGAAATATTCTTGATATGTTTAACCACTTTTTATTTATGCTTTCTTTTGAAGTTATACCACCAATACTGATTTCATTAATTGCTCATTCATTTCTGGGGCACTGAGACTTGGGTGCACAGTGTTGTCATTCATCTTAATCCCAGTCCATATTTATCTCATTGATTGCTGCCACCTAAACTCATTTAAGGTGCACGCTATTTAAAAGATTATTTGGAAATAAAAGAGTTTAGGCATATTATACATGTTCTAATAACAACTTAGCTGGAGATAATGAAGAAATGTCATATGAGAGATAATGATGAAGAGAATTTTTTACCTAAAACAAAGTAAAAGACAAAGCAAATTTAAGATTTGAAATATATATACTATATATATATATATATATATATAGGCTCACAAGATTAGAATCTACAGAAATACAGATGTCTTTAAAGAAATTAGTTGCTGAGTTTATACTTTTGTATTGCATGATAAGGTGAATGAACTTTCCATTCATTGAGAAGAAAATTTGAGATCTAGTTGTAATTAAAAGATTACATGGTATATTAGAACAAAGTATGTAGAGTTAGTCTTAGAAATTATTTGATTACTTGTTTCTGGAATAAATTTGAATATACTTCATAATATTCATAGAAACATGGAACTAAAATTAAGTTCATTTTGGCACCAGAAAATCTTTGAAGTCTATGTATGTGAGCAGTTTTAGAAAGTTTTTGTAAAATGCATATTACAAAAAAATAAATATATGCATATTTATATACATGCATATATTTCAAATTGTTTGGTTCCAAAATAAGCTCATATTTTAATTCATCTATCCTCAAACATTTTGAAGTGTCATTTTAGAACTGGAATTTTTACCTTTATCACATTTTCACTTTTAAATAATAACACCTGTTATTTAGTGTCCCCTATGTTTCAGAGTAAATTCTAAATGTTATATGTGTTATCAATTTTAATTATTATGTTAACCTGATGAGGTAGGTTATATATTCCCAGTTTTACAATAAAGAAATTAAGACTCAAAGAGGCTTAGTAACTTTTCTAAGAATACAAAATTATCAGAAAATCTGATTTCAAAAATCTGAGATCTATTACCTTAGAGTTATCTGTCAGGTTCTCAGTAGTTGACCAAAGTCTGAGGAATGACATGGGTTAGAAAAGAAAGGGAAAAACATATTTTTATAATCATTGGCAGAAAAGGGAGGTCTTTTCACATAAAAATATACACATGAAAAATGTGGGGAACTTATATTGATTCTATGTGAATCTCTTATTGGGAAATCAGTTAAAAGAACAAAGAGATTTATTTTTTAAAGTTAAGGGTAAATGAGTAAATACAGAGATGTGAACATTGTGGTTGTGTTTCATGATTTTTATATAGAGTGTATGAATATTCAAGATTATCCCATTGTTATGCTATATTTTATCCAGCATTACATGTAATCACTGACTTTAATTGAATCCTCAACACATCATTTCCACTAATAACATTAAACACAGAGTCTTGCAGTTAAAGAAGCTGTTAGTTTACGATTATTTGTTTTTTACATAAGGAAATACCAGTCAAAAGGCCAAACGACCTTTTAATATAATAAAATCTTTCTCCTTCAAACCACAGAGTGCCCAGTGTCATTTAGCTTTCCTACTTCCCCATGTTTTTTAGCTATAATTATGTAAGTACCCTTGAAATAAAAACATTGGCCTCCAGTTTTGATTTCTATTACCTTGTTTTGGGAAACTGCTGATATTTCTAACTAGTGGGCAGTAGTTAGCTGTTAACAGTGCTATATGCTCCAGGTGGTTTTCAGAGAGGTCTATGGGAAAGAGTTCTGAAGGAAGCCAGCTAGTTAGCCTGTATCTGTGTGTTTGTTGTTACCTAATCCCAATGGTCTTGATGGAATTAGCTCTGGCATAGACCTTACCACCTCCACAACTTGGCCATGGCCAATCACGGTATCCTGTAGCATTTGATTCAAAGTATTAATATATATTGTCTTGTACAACTTTGTAAGGATGCAGACTAGGTCTGGGATATTGGAGGCCATCTTTCACAACATGGGGACAGAGATTGAAAAAATGCTAGCACTCAGAGAGACATGGTACTACAGAAAATAGAAGAAAAGGAAAGTACCTGCTCTGTTTAATCCCTAGATTCTAGTTTGCTTGAGTCAGTAATACAATTCTCTTGTTAATTTGTTACTGAAAAATTCATAACCATTTTCAGAAACCCAGGATAAACATCACAACATGTTCTTATGTCACTGGTGATCATAACTGCTAGGACCAATCCTGTTTTCTCAGTTAACTGCCATCAAAAATCTTAAATTAATCCCGGAATGAAAACCTTGCCAAGATTGCAGTCATTTAACGTGTGGGTGAACTAGAGAAGTGGAAGTCCAGCCTCCCTACACTTCAGATTGAGACTTCCCATCAGCATGCTATTCTTTCACATGCAGTTTTATGCTTTCTTCTAGGCAAGTCTGGCAGAAGATGGCCCAAGTGCTTGGGTGCCTGCATCCATGTGGGAGACCCAGAAGAGACTCCGCATTCCTAGCTTCAGTCCAGCCCAGCCCCAGCTGTTGTAGCCATTTGGGGAGTGGAGCAGCAGATGAAAGATCTCTCTCTCTCTCTAACTTTGCCATTCAAATAAAAAAGAAATAAATCTTTTTCAAAAAGGAAAATATGCATTATTAAAATATTTTCTATTTAAAATTTTAAGAATAAAATTTACTTTAGTAGCCAAATTAAGATGGTGGAAAAAGTACAAAATAGTTAACTCAAAGAAATGGGAAAAGGAAAGAATAAACATATAATCCATTTAATAACATACAAACTTGTGACAAAAAGAATAAACAAATTGAAACATGGTTCTCTAGGAGGTTTAGTAAAATGGACAAACCTTTGTTAAGACCCCGCCTCTCTAGGACAAGTTGCATTTGTTGTTATTGATGGTATTTAGGATGCTATCAACATTCTATCCCTAAAACCAAGTTCAAGTCCTGGAACATATTGTTTTCTGATGAAGACTTAAGATATGTTATATTTGACATGATAAGCCTCCATCTAAATCTATGGACATTAGGATACTATGTAATCAAAAATCAAAATACCACTCATCTGAGATCTGAAGTTTCCATGCAATTCTAGTCTTGGCTGTGTAATGTTAGAAAAATAGCTTATCTTCTTTGGATCTTTAAAAAAGAAATAGAAAAAAAGAGAGTCTTTTTAAAAAGATTTATTTATTTATTTATTTGAATGGCAGAGTTAAGGAGAGAGAAGGAGAGAGACAGGGAGAGATCTTCTATCCACTGGTTCACTCCCCAGATGGCCGCAGGAGCCTGTACCTTCATCTGGGTTTCCCACACGGGTGCAGGGGTCCAAGCACCTGGGCCATCCATCCTCCGCCGCCTTCCCAGGCATATCAACAATGTGGAAATGGAGCAGTTAGGAGTCAAATTGGTGTCCATATGTGATGCTGGTGCTGTGGCCTAACCTGCTGTGCCATAGTGCCAGCCCAAAACAGAGGGTCTTAACATTCACTCACATCTCTTCTAGCTGTCAGATCCTAAATCTGAGTTTGTAATTTAATGTTTTAACTTAGTAATTAGAAACAAAATAGGGGGGCCGGCGCTGTGGCTCACTTGGTTAATCCTCCGCCTGTGGCGCTGGCATCCCATATGGGCGCTGGGTTCTAGTCCCGGTTGCTCCTCTTCCAGTCTAGATCTCTGCTGTGGCCCGGGAGGGCAGTGGAGGATGGCCCAAGTACTTGGGCTCCTGCACCCGCGTGGTAGACCAGGAGGAAACACTTGGCTCCTGGCTTTGGATCAGTGCAGAGCCGGCTATAACAGCCATTTGTCGCGAGTGCCTACTGTCACGTAGCTCAACAGTAGCAAATGCGATGTACAACTTGTCAGTCACGAGGAAGAAAGGAACACATGGACACAAGACTGTCTTTTCCAATTTTATTGTTCACACACCGGGGACACACCAGGGGTTTTATATCACACTACTCATCAGCATGCTCATTGGGGTCAATGCACTTATCAGTATCAATATACTTATCAATCTATACTATTTAATACACTTATCAATAAACTTAACACTACTATTTAATGTGACTTAACTATTTAACTACTTAAAACTACTTACTTAACTACTTAACTTAACCATTTAACTACTTAACTTAATACATCTACCCAGACAACGGACAAGGGGCCTGGTGTGTGTGAACCTCTGGATCTCCACACATCTAGAGTGAAGAGGCAGCCCGCTACTCTGCATGGAGCAGGTAGTGGCACAAGCCGACCTGCAGAGCTGTCCCTGAGCTGTAACCCCACTGTCTGTGTGAGCGTGTGTGTGTGTGTGTGGCCCAGTGCGAGCAAACCTCTGGATCTCCTCACATTTGGAGTCGAAGAGCCAGCCCTCTAGCTTTGCTACGCGGCACAAGGCGACAGCTCATGCAGCTAAAGCCACCCAGGAACGGCGGCTAGGGCAGCTCAGGAACAGGTGCAGCTCCGAGAGCTGTGGCTGGAACAAGTCAGGAACGAATGGGTCAGGATCTCTTCAGTGACAGCTCAGTGACAGCTCAGTGACAGTTCAGTGACAGCTCGGCTCAACTCTGCTCTTCTTTCTTCTGCTGCCAGTGGTTTACACGCACCAGGCCATGATCCTCAAAAGGATGGAGAGCAATGTTTTAGTATTAAAAAATCAACTACTCCATTGTATTCCAGTCTTCAAAGTTGAGGGCTACATGAAAAAGCAAATATTTTATAGGAACTAGGAAGTCTTTATTACCTTTTGATAGCAATTAAATAACAATCACAGTGAAAATTCCATATAGGTATCAGTATTCCCTTTGGTAAAAATCTGATTTATATAGGAAAACACTAGCTTCTACTTAATCATTACTGTATTTTTGTCAAAACAGAACTTATAAAGGTGAGTTTGTCTTTCAATTACTAACCCACACATGAAATTAAAGCATTTTATGAGATGGTGGTGGCCACTTCTTGATCCCCATTGCCAAAATCGCCCTAAGTGTAATAAATTAATTCCTCATGAGATAATATAGTCTTGGAAGATGAACTTCTTAGCTTGACTTGTTCTACTATTTAACATTATCTCAAATGAATTAGTTAATTCAAATAAAAGAGGTGTACTTTGGCACAGGACAAGAGAATCTCTCTAAGAATGACTAATATCCTTTTATTACTGCAGACTTTTTCTAAAGAAATAAAAAGGAAATCAAATAGGTCACTTCTGTAATTTATACTTTCCATAACTTTTTTAATTTATGGAAATTTCTAATTACTCAGGGAAAATGAGTAATTAGTGGTGAATTAATGTATCTAAATGGGATTCTAAAAACCCATTGTTCATATTTCAAAAACAGTTAACCTACTTTATTGAAATGGTATTTATCTTAAAGCAGTTTTTAGACCTAAACAAGTTCTGGTCAAACTGATGGAATATAAAACATTTAACATATAAATGCTTCAGTTCAGGAAACCATTATTGCTGTGGCCTGGTCCTGAAAAATTTTGTTTTTTAAAATATTTCATTTACTTATTTAAAAGGCAGAGTTACAGAAAGGAAAGGGACAGATCTTCCATATTCTGTTTCACTCCCTAAATGGCCACAACAGCCAGGTCTGAGCCAAGCCAAAGCCAGGCACCAGGAGCTCCATCCTTGGCTTCCACATGGGTGGTGGAGGCCCAAGTACTTGGGTCTTCTTCTTCTTCTTTCCAGGCATATTAGCGGGAGGCTGGATCAGAAGTGGTTCAGCCAGGACTGGAACCAGTGATCAAGTATGGGATGCCAGTGTTGCAGGTGGCTTAACCCACTGTACCATGCCAGCCACTGTTTTGTTTTAATGCAGCACTTAGAAAGATAGTAAAACCAGAGGAAAAAAACAGAATGATACAGATGTAATAATATTAGGTAGTTACTATAAGTCAAATGCTACTTGAATCTAATCCTCGTACCATCCAATGAAGTAGTGCTGGCAATATCTTCATTTAACAGAAGGAAAAAAATGATTTAAGTTCAGGAATTTGTCTAAGGCCATTCGTAAGGAGGTGGTAAGCCTGGGATTCCCAAGACTTGCTGATATCATTCTATGCCTTTCAATATTCTGATTTTCTGCCTCTCAGAACTAGGTGGTTATTTTTGTGACACCTTTAAGATGTATACGTTCATTATTCAAAATCACTTAATTTCTACCAATGCAATGTAGTTCTTGAAAAGGTGATTTGCACAATTTGTACTCTGTATATTGCAGTTTTTATTCTAAATTCAGTTGGACTTGCGGATTTTACCAAGCAGCAATAAATGGCATCAAGGTGATTTAAAAAGTCAGGTGTGTCCCCAAATGCATAGTGTGCATGAGATGGTGTGTGACATGCTATCAGTATTTGTTTTACATGTAGTAGCCTAGGAGACATCCTGCTTTGTCCTTTTTTCTGCTTAAGTGATTAACTTTGAATGTAGAGTTCAAGGACAAGAGCCACCAAGACTAAATCATTTAAATAATTGATTGAGGTCTCCTCTGATTGATTTTGAGATAATCTAGAGGTTATCCTTGGATCTTTAGCTGTCCTATTAGAAGGGTCAGATTTTTCAGGAGTCTCCTTCTTTAGGTTAATTGGAAAGGAAAGTCTGTTCCCTTTATGCTCCTAGACCCATGAACTCCAGAAATAGTGTGGGGAAAAAGAAAAAAAGTTTTAGCCAACTTGCTCTGTTTTTTTAATGGGAAATGATAAAAGACCCTCTGGAATGTGGTGCAGGACATATGGCACCAGGAGTGGGCAGGCACTCTGAGAAAGGGAAGGCTTTTGCCATGTAGTTCATCAATTATCTTCACTGCCCATATATAATCAGATGATAACAGCATGAATCATTGAATAATAGACCACTGAAAAATGGTGCATAAGGTGTTCCTAGAAATAAAAGGAAATACATTGAGATTCACATTCATATAATCAGGGGTTATCACTTAGTGCATTAATTAATATAGAATGATAACCTGTGCTAGTGAGTCACTCTAAAGGCCTTGGTTATTCCCAAGTGACGTCACCACATAGATGAGGACCAGGCCCCTATCTTAATTATCACTTCATCTACAGAAATTTTTCCAGGAATATATTGAGTGAAAAGGGAAATGGAAAAAAAAATCAAGGTTGCAAAAGGGAAAATTTGCTAAGTTAAATACATTCTTATGTATACCCAAAAACTGTATTCAAAATGAAGTAGGCCTCAGTTGATGAAATACACGCTTAAGGTAATACACTCATCAGATTTTTTGTTTTCTTTTCTTTATGATCAATGCTTAGTGTAATAATGCTTTTTGTTATATTGTTATGAAACTTATTGAGAGGAACTATCAGCATTATCTCTATATAATCATTCTTTTTAATAATTTTTATGAATATAAAAAAAGATTTCATGTACTTTGGTCTAAGAATGTAATGATACTCTCCTCCCTCCTTCTTTCTACCTACTTTCCTTTTCTTGTGTGTGATGACAAAATTTTAATTTAATTTACAACCACAGGCTTAATCTTCCAATAAATAAAGAATTCAACAAGTCAAAAGTAGAGAGACCACTGTTAGCAGTATAGACAAGGACTTGCAAAAAGCATTTCCACTGATAATGCACAGTAACTGGTTCTCTTTCATGCCTGCCTATGCTGAATTTCATGGTCATTGTTTTCACTAGTGGTGTTACACTGCTTATCAAGTAAGCTTTTGAGAATATTAGTATTATTAGAGGAAACAATGTGCAAATGTCTCATAGATAAAAGATAGGGATGGCCGGCACCGCTGCTCACTAGGCTAATCCTCCGCCTTGCAGCGCTGGCACACCGGGTTCTAGTCCCGGTTGCTCCTCTTCCAGGCCAGCTCTCTGCTGTGGCCAGGGAGTGCAGTGGAGGATGGCCCAAGTGCTTGGGCCCTGCACCCCATGGGAGACCAGGATAAGTACCTGGCTCCTGCCATCGGATCAGCGTGGCAGCGCGCCGGCCGTGGCGGCCACTGGAGGGTGAACCAACGGCAAAGGAAGACCTTCCTCTCTGTCTCTCTCTCTCACTGTCCACTCTGCCTGTCAAAAAAAAAAAAAAAAAAAAAAAGATAGGGAGACACGTATAGGAATTATTGAACATACTTAGCAAATTTCTGTATTCTAAATAGACTTGCATAAAGTCTTTATTTTACCTGAAATTTGAGCATTTCTTATAAATAAATAATACAAATTTACAAATAATATTTGACAGCACTATTTAAAATGAACCAAAGTGTTTCTTAGCAGTTTTGTCCCTTTTTAAGACTAGGTTCAAGGCTCTCCCTAGATAACATCAGTATCTCTTGTTTTAACCTTATATATGTTTTGTTGAATAGAAGACAATGGCCATTTTTTTAATATTCTGGGGACACTCTGAATCTCGTGACAGGGTACACATATGAGAGTGTGTCAAGCACACAAACATTTATCATGTAATAGGAGTCACAGGCACATATTAACAGCTTAGCACAGGAGGATGTGTAGATTTTGACAGTGAAGAAATGCTTTGACAGCTAATGTGGAGCCAACTGCTGAAAAGAGCTATGTATCTTCCATTGTAGATAATAGAAAAGTAAATGTTAAGATGATTAAAAAAACCCACTAGTGTAAGTTGTTATTGAATTATAAATTAGGCAGGATAGAAAGGCACCACAAGAAATGCAAAGGTTGATACTCAAGAGAAGGAGCCAATATAATTTGACCTTCAAAACAGACTTGCCCTTCACAATATAATAAAATTAGGGAAGGAAAAGTGACCTTAAGTTGAAGAGTTATGATGCTAAAAATTAAAATCAAGTCATGGCTTTAAGACAGAGATGTGGGAATTTGCAGAAGAAAGTACTTCTTACAGCTGACTACAAATGGTCTAGGGTCAGTCGGAGTCACCTTGCAAAAGTTAGCTAACCGAAGTTAGGTTTGTTAAGAAGGCTGAGTCTCAGCCTGAATATGACTTCCTAAAATAATTAAGATATTCAATGCTAAAGCAACTTTTATGTTTTCATTTGGTGTGATCTGTCAATCTATAATTTCCTTGTAAATTTCATTTTATGCCTTCTTTAAGAGACTGCTATCATAAATTAACAAAATATTCCCACTTATTTTTTCTCATTTATTTTAGTCCATAATTCTGATTTCTAGATTTAACCTGATAATTTACTTTGTATATGAATAACAAGTTAGAATCTTATTATATTTTTTCAAAATTCAAGATATTTTTTTCTTCTGCCTCCCCATTTGTTTTCTTTTCTTTTTCTTCTTTCTTTTCTTTCTTTTTTTTTTTTTTTTTGACAGGCAGAGTGGACAATGAGAGAGAGAGACAGAAAGGTCTTCCTTTGCCGTTGGTTCACCCTCCAATGGCCGCCGTGGCCCTGGGGCTTGGGCCCTGCACCCGCATGGGAGACCAGGAGGAAGCACCTGGCTCCTGGCTTCGGATCTGCGCTGTGCGCCGGCCTTAGTGGCCATTTTGGGGGTTGAACCTCGGAAAAAGGAAGACCTTTCTCTCTGTCTCTCTCTCTTACTGTCTAACTCTGCTTGTCAATAAATAAATAAATAAATAAAACATAAAAACAGTAAGGAATCTTACATATTAAATTGGGGTTGACAGCTGTGCATCCAGCTTAGTGCAGGTCTCTGATTGGCCTGTAGTGTTTATGTCCCATTTTTGATGGGGCAGTGTTAAGAAATGATCATGGTACATTTTCATAAAAGATTTAGCCTTAGTGCAGTCTTGATTCTAGGCTTTATTAGCATTAGGATAGAGTTGCAAAACCCCCAAAGTAGCTCTACTGCTGAGATGCTTTGCAAACTATGATGAACCTCTTGTTAATTTTATAATCCTCAGCAATTCTGTAATCTTTAACCACCTACTGCCTGTTCCACAGTGCTCTCACGTCTCAGTTCCTGGAGACTTGATGGTACCAACAATGTAACTCCCCTTCCCTTGTCTTAGATCTACCCAACAACACACACCTATCACTGCTCCCTCACCCTGTTTTAGGCATCATGTCAAATATAGATTGTAATTCCCAAGTTTCTCAACTAATGGGAAACTGGAGGAAGGGACTGCTGCATAGTCAGGATTAAAGGGGCTGAATTTCTGAGGGCGGTGCCTGCTTCCACCTGCTGGTCACTGTTCTCGAGACCAGCTAACAATAAATGCCTCGTTTTCTGCTTCCTTGAAGTATCTAAGTCCATCCTTTGGTGGGGAGGTGGTCTCAGGTGGGCTTATTTCCCAGGCAGTGATAAGAAGACTATCGTGTTCTTTTGAGAATATTGATGATGGCAAGTAGACTCTGGTCAGTCTACATGCAGCAAGGTACATGCAGTTGGTGGCTACTTTTTATGCAGGACATGAAGCTCCTGAACAAAATCCTAAAGACAGAACAGTGCATCAATGGTGAGATTTGGCATAGTGGTTAAGATACCATTTGAGATATGTGCATCCAATATTGAAATGCCTGGGTTTGAGTTCCAGCTCCACCCCCAAATCCCGCCTCACCCCAAGTCCAGCTTCATGATAATACATAGTCTGGGAAGCAGGAGGTGAAGGGTCAAGTACGTGGGTCCCTGCCACCTATATGGGAGATTGAGATCAGCTTCAGCCTGAGCCAGCTGCAGCTGTGACAATCATGTGGGGATTCAACTAGCACGTGGAAGTTGATTCATTCATATTCCCCCTCCCTCCTTCTCAAATAAAAGAAAATAAAGATGAAACATCAAGATTTTACACACAGAGATGAATGACCTCATAAGTCTTATGTTCTGGGAACCTTTAGGGCCTACTAGACTTAATCAACACACCGTCAGTTTAATGAGTTAACTTTAAGAGGTTGATTTGCAGTACCACAGTAGAGAGGTACTGTGAGACTGTGGACACAAGGGCCTGGTCACATCTAGTATCAGCATCAGAAGTCATGTCTAGGGCTCAGGTTCAAAAGTCTCTATTTGTCTTTTTCTTCTCTCTGGCTCAGCTATTTATATGTTGAAGCTATGTTGTTGAATGCTTAAAGACCCAAAACAGTCTTATATAAGAAAACATAACTTTTTTCAATGATAAATATTCCTTTGTATACTTTCCCCAAGAATCTTACTTTGCTAATAATATGATGATCCTCTTGGGTGCTTTGTCTTCATTTGCTTCATCTCTTACTCATTCTTTGTTTTTAAGTATTCCACGAAACTTAGCATTAGTTGTGTCAGTTTTATGACTATATTATTTTTATATAACCTGAGCTTCTGGCTTTTTATAAATGAGTTCTTTCACATATGATATGATTACTGCTTCATCATAATGTAAGCCTATTTTTGTGTTTTCTATTTGCTTTTTTCTTGCTTCATTATTTTTCCCATATATATGTGTTTTAGTTGGGTTGATTGGATTTCCTTTGCGCTTCCTTACTCCAAGTTGTTTATGTGCTTTAATTGCTGTATCTCTTTTTCTAAAGTAGACATAATTTCTTTTAACTCTATTCAAAATATTTATTCATTATTTAAAAAGCAATTTTATATATATAGATATATATGTATATATCATAAGCTTGTCCAACACTCAAATAAAAGGCCTTTATCAATTTTACTGATATGGCTCATTTTCCTAACCAGACCTCTGAGTTATTAAGTGGCTGGAACATTTGATGCAGGGTATAAATTTCTTCAGATCATATTCATAAAAATGCCTGAGACATGAAAGTATATTATCATTACATAAAACTGTGTGTTCTGCATTATTTTTGCTCACTACTCTTTATTAATTCCTCAGCATTTTACTACATTAGATATTATAAATTTGCCATGTGTACTAATTTGCTAAAGTTGCAGTACAAAATACCACAAACTGGGGAGCTTAAAGAAGATTCATTTTCTCACAATTGTGGAGTCTAGATTCCAATATCAAGGTAGCATGTTTAGTTTTTTCTTCTCTTGCCTTAGCCTGTAAGTGCCTGCCTTCTGACTTGTTGTTCATGTGGTATTTCCTGTGTGCAAGCACCTTCTTTACTGTTTCCTTGTCTGAATTTCCTCCTCCAGTGAGGGCATGCAGATTACATTGAGGCCTACCCTAACAGCCTCATTTTAACTTAATGCCTCTGAAAAGACCCAAACTGCAAATACATTAACTTTCTGAGAAGCTTGGCTGAAGAATTTCAACATATAAGTTTTGAGGAAACATATTAAATCTATAATATTGAAGGGTTAAAAAGTTAAAAGCCGCTCCCCCCCAACCTCCTCTGGTGAACTTTCCTGACCTCGTTAGACTTGCTCTGCATAGCCATTCTCTATAAAGTTAATTGGTCAGTAAATTACCCCAATGTGAGCGTAACCTTAGTTTCACCTAAGTAAGATAGAAGAAGTCACCGTATATCTCTTTGCCTCCTGGAACTCTGACCCCACCATGTGTCCCTTATCGCCATTCAGCTGCATTCCTAGGTATCATCAAGGCAGTTCCTGCAATCTTGTGTGGACCTCCCTTTTGGCAATAGGAGGTTTTTTGATACTCCCTGTATAGGCCATATGGTTCTTTGAGGTCTAATCAGGCCCTTACTCCCTGTATTCATAAATCAACTGATTGTAAAATCACTTAACTTGTATCAATTGTTTACTCTGTACCACTGTCTGCTCTATGCAATGATTGATTTTCTTTGTTTCAATGTGTATAAAAACCCCAACCCAAGACTATTCGAGGCCGCTCGCTTGTACTGGGACGGGGGCCCCGACATGTCGGAACATCAATAAACTTTACCCTTTGTTAATTACATGAGAGAAGGTCTCTTGGAGCGTTTTTGGGGTGGCAAGAGCAATTCAACTCTAATTCGACTGTAACAATATACTGTACTCACATACATTTTGGCTAACTGCATACACGCATATATGACTGACTGACTAAAACAACATATGTATCCATGTTGGAAAGATACTTGGGTATAAATTACAAAGTTTCAAATTATTTTTCCTTTAATCAATTTATGGTGCTGCTGCCTGTATTCTATTCGGTTCCTGCTTGCCTTGAAGAAAATCGAATTCAATCTGAGTATTTCTCCTCCAGGATTTTCACATATCCTACTTTTCTCTCTGGAAGGTTGTCAAAGATTCCTTGTATTCCTGAATCTCACAAATTGCTTTGGAAATTTTATGGGCCCTCATCATTTTTCATTTCAGTTGGAATTTTTACCTGTAATTTATCTGATTATCTCTTTACAGGAACTTTATTAGATATATCTGAAAATTTCTTGACCTAGTCTTAATAGTCATTAACCTATATTTGCAACATTTTTATCTCTTGGTTCCCTGGCACTGTAGCCTTTATGGATAACTTGGTCCAGATATCCAAATCACTTTTTGCTATTTAACTTATGTCAATTCTACACATTTATGGGGCTGTTATTTATAATCATTTTATAAATTTCCAAAAACTCTGAATGCTTCTTTTTCATGTTTGCCATCATATATGATTGGCATCCAAACCTCTCAAGGGAATTAATTATGTTTTTTTCTTTATTTTCCCATTAGCTCTATCAGCAATCATTTCAGTGATGTTTAGTATTCTAATTTAATGTCTCTCTTCATAACTTTCTTCAACTGTCTAGTTAGTCACTATTGATTTTCTATTCATATATGTGACTGAGACTCTATTGAATGCAGTTTCTATGTTCATTTTATTTCTTAGACCCAGGAAGAAATCATATTCACTTAATTGTGAATTTGCATGTTGATTCAGGATCTCTGGTTATTTGTCACCTGATATGAAAGATAGACTGTGTTGTTAGTGATCTTATGTTTATGAGGTTCCAGTGATTTAATTATTTGTTGAGGGAAATAAAAATAATGCATGGAAGTCACAGGGGACATTGCTTCCCTTCGCTGGTACCAGTGTCCATCTCAAAAAGTCCTATGTCAATTCTCCACTGCAGGAATGTTTACCCACCCTGTATATTCTGGATATAAATGCTACAATCCTCATATCCTACTATAATGCATTAACCTGGTTTTCTGGTATTCTCTGATAAATCACTGGCTGATGGCAAAGGTGTAGACCCTCTTTTATGATTACCATCTCTCTGAGTTACTTCAGAATCCTGCTAGAGCTAACTGTTCATATTTCTTCAGTGACCTGCTCTTTCACCTGGAAATATTTGCAATTGCCTGGTTTAAAACTTCTGGAAAGTCTTTACTCTGTTTGTACATAATAGCTGTGCTCATGATTTTCCAGTGGTTTTGCGGGTTTATGTCAGCAAATAAAATTCCTGTCTTTTTTTTTTTAAGATGTATTTATTTTACTTGAAAGTCAGAGTTACAGAGAGGGAGAGGCAGAGACAGAGAAAGAGAGAGGTCTTCCATCTGATGGTTTACTCCCCAAATGACTGCAAAGGCCAGAGCTGGGTTGATCCAAAGCCAAGAGCCAGAAGCTTCTTCCAGGTCTCCTGCATGGGTGCAGGGGCCCAAGCACTTGGGACATCTAGAACTGAAACAGTGCCTATATGGGATGTGGGTGCTGTAGGCAGTGGCTTTCCCCGCTACACCACAGTATGAGCCACTCCAACTCCTGTCTTTGCACTAGAAAGGTCTTGGATATAGAGGTGATCACGTGCTTGCAGTTAGCCATCAGAACCAGAAACCATTCTTACAAATATTTACAGCTTTTGTAGAACATAGTAAAAGAAAGGTGAATCAGCCCACAATTCCATCTTGTTTCTGTTTACTGTTTTGCAGTTCAAATTTTCCTTTACTTTAAGAGAAGGTGTTTGGATGTTCATTACAAACCAACTGATGTGCAAGAAAGACTCCCCAGCTAGAATAGAGCTCACTCACTAAAGGCTGGGAACTCAACGTGTCTAAGGCTTGTGGTTCTCATTTCTTTTATTTACAAGGATGCTGGTAGTACTGTTTATTTAAAAAGACTCTGAAAACCCTGAAATTACGTGTTTTTAAAAGTTTTATTTGAAAAACAGACAAAGAATATTTCAAATATTTATCTGAAAAAGAGACAGAGAAGTATCTTCCATTGATTCCTCAAATGGCAGCAACAGCCAGTGCTGGGCTAAACTAAGCCCAGAACCAGGAATTCCATCCAGGTCTCCCACATGAGTGACAGGAGCTTACATTCTTGAGCCCTAATCTGCATTATGCACACATCCACACATCCAGGCACACTAGCAGAGAACTGGATCAG
The DNA here is from genome assembly GCF_964237555.1 of Oryctolagus cuniculus. Taxonomy (NCBI): domain Eukaryota; kingdom Metazoa; phylum Chordata; class Mammalia; order Lagomorpha; family Leporidae; genus Oryctolagus; species Oryctolagus cuniculus. The sequence goes on from NC_091444.1 coordinate 45,271,456, forward strand.
AAGCAAAGTAGCCAGGATTTGAACTGGCACTCCATTAAGGGATTGCAGCTATCCCAAGCATCAGCCTAACGTACTACATCACAACACCAACCCCTGAAATTCTGTTTTTAAATCCCATGAGAGTTTTAACTCCTCAAAATGAAGTCACCAAATCAACACTCTCATTAAAGTGACTTATTCTACTGTATAAACAATTCTTCACAATATGCGATTATGTTATGTAAAAGCAATCACATAGTTAATAATAAAAAGTAAATATAGTTAGTATTGGTACTGTTATAGACATCATTTAAATTTAAACCTAATGGGAATCTTGTCAGGTAGTTAATATTTCTTTCATTAAATTGAAGACGCAATTAAAAGTTAGAGAGAAGTAATTTAGCCTAAGACATCCAATTAGTGTTGGAGAGCCGTAATCAGAACCTGAAGGCCAGCCCCTGACTGTTACACTGTTAAGTAGGTTAAATACTGTCAGAAAGTTTAATGGTTTTTAAGTATGACAGAGATTACCAAAAATGCCTCCCTATACCACAAATAATCATCAACCAACTTTGCATAATTTTTTATAGTTTGGACAAATGTTTTGTTTACAGAAACTTAGTTAATTTGCTTTAAGTTGTTGAACAGCAAACTGGGGGATGCTTGTTCTCCATTTCAAATGAGAAAAAAGAGAAAGGTGATCTGTTTCTTCAGCTTTTAAGCCTGAGCTGAGTTGCAGATCGGGTTGCTTTAAGCTTTCTGCATTAAAATTACCTATAACTCTACTTGTCTGTGGTGAATTCCCTTATTTGTAACTCAGTGGCTGCCAAACCGAGGAAGAAGGCTGTGGTGACCTTTTCACCTTTTACCCTGAACAAAGAATGCTTCTTGTAAACAAAGAACATTACTAACACCTTTTACCCTGAACAAAGAATGCTTCTTGTAAACAAAGAACATTACTAACAATACCTGAGTAGCATTGATTTTTAAAGTAGATAGATAGCATCTGTTTTTCAAGTGGTTGCAGCGGCGACCATTGGAGGGTGAACCAACGGCAAAGGAAGACCTTTCTCTCTGTCTCTCTCTCTCTCACTGTCCACTCCTGCCTGTCAAAAATAAATAAAAAATAAAAAAATTTATTTTTAAAACTGGTAAGAGGGACTGGTGTTGTGGCAAAGTGGGTTAAGCTGCCACCTACATTTCCTGCATCCCCTATGAGTGTCGATTTGAGTCCCAGCTGCTCCACTTCTGATATGGCTCCCTGCTAATGTGACTGGAAAAGCATTAGAATATGGCCCAAGTGGATTGGCCTCTGTTACCACATGGGAGACCCAGGTAGAGTTTGTGGGCCCTGGCTTTAGCCTGCTGCAGCTCCGGCCATTGTGGCCACTTGGGGAGTGAATCAGCATTGCAAGACTCTTTGATTTACTCCCCGGATGCTCACAATAGCAGAGCTGGACTAGACTGAGGCCAGGAACCATGATCAATCCAGATTTTCCCAGGGGCAGACAAGGGCACAAAAGCTTGAGCTATTGCTTCCTGCTTCCCAGGGTACACATCAGCAAGAAACTGGAACTGTAAGTGACCAGGACTCCCATCAGGCACCCTGAATGTGATGCCTGCAGTAACTTCACTATTGTACCAAACACCACCTCCTTTTTCCAGTTTTAAAATCATGTTGATTATTTTCTTATTTTTGAAGTTTGAAAGTTCTTTGAATATTTTGGGTACCAGTCTTTTGTTAGATATACATTTAAAGCATTTTCTCCAGTCTTCAATTTATCTTTTCATTCCCCTAACAATGTATTTCTCAAGCAGAAGTTTTTAATTAAGTTCAACTTAGCAATATTTCATTCACTGCTCCTGGTTTAGATGTTGTGTCTTAAAAGTTACTACAAAACCCAAACTCACCTAGATTTTGTCCTTTGTTCTTCAAATTTAGTAGTTTCAAGTTCAATTTTAGGTCTAAAAATTTCGAATGAATGTTAGTGACACATAGATGCTCTGTCTAGTTTTTTTTTTTTTTTTTTTTTTTTTTTTTTTTTTTTTGCAGATAGATCTAGTTTTTCCAGCACCATTTATTGAACTTGCTTTATGGCCTACTATGTGATCTATCCTAGAAAGATCCATGCACTGATGAAAAAAAATGTGGATTCTGTAGTCGTGGGATGAAATGTTCTGTAGATATGTTAGGTCCATTTAGCCCACAGTGTGATTAGCTCTGTTATTTCTTTGTTAATTTTCTGTCTATTGATGAAAGTGGGGTGTTGAAGTCCCCCATTATTATTGTATTGGAGTCTATATCTCACTTTAGGTCCATTAACATTTGTTTTAAATATCTGGGTGCCCAGCGTGCATATTCATTTATTATAGTCACATCTTCCTGTTGAATTGTTACCTTAATCATTACATAATGCCTTTCTTGTCTCTTTTAACAGTTTTTTGTTAAGTCTATTTTGTATGATATTAGGATGGCTACACCTACTTGGAATATCTTTTTCCATCCCTTCATTTTCAATCTATATGTATCTTTGTTGGTGAGGTATGTTTCTCGTAGGCAGCAAAGGAAAGGGTCTTGATTTTTAATCCATTCAGCCAGTCTGTATCTTTCAATTGGAGAATTTAGGTCATTTACCTTAAAGGTTACTATTGATAAGTAATGACTTATCCCTGATTTTGCCATAAGTATTCCTATTTTTTGTTTTGGATTTCCTTTCTACTTTTACTAGGAAATTTTCTGCGTTCACATTCTTTCATAATGATGACTATTGTGCTTTGTTTCTATACGTAGCAAATACTTAAGTAGCATTTTTAAGGCTGAATAAGTGGTAATAAATTCTTTCAATTTCTGTTTGTTATGGAAGGTCTTCTTTTAGCCTTCATTTATAAATGAGAGCTTTGCAGGGTACAATATTCAAGGTTGACAGCTTTTTCTTTAACACTTGGACTGTGTCCATCTTTCCAGGCCTATAGGATTTCTAATGAGAAATCAGCTGCTGAATATCTAACACAATCTTAAGCAACAAAAACAAAGCCAGAGACATCACAGTACTAGATTTTAAGACATATTATAGGGCAATAATAATCAAAACAGCCTGGTATTGGCACAAAAAAAAAAGATGTGTAGAAATCAATCCACATGTCTACAACCAACTAATTTTGACAAAATAGATGAAATCAATCCCTGGAACAAATTCAGTCTCTTTAATGAATGTGCTTGGAAATTTGAATCTCAGTGGCAGAAGTATGAATCAAGACCTCTACTTTATACCTTATAGAAAAATCAACCCAAAATGGATCAAAGATTTAACTCCCCTACCTGATACCACTCTATTGCTGGAGAAGACCATCAGGGAGACTCTGTAAGACATTGGTGTTGGCAAAGAATGCTTGCAAAAGATCCCAGAAGCAAGGCAATAAAATAAAAAATAGACAAATAGGATGGTGTCAAGCTAAGAAGCTTCTGCACTGCAAAGGAAACACTTAACAATGTGAAGAAGCAACTGACAGAATGGGAGAAAATATTTGCAAACTATGCAACTCAAGAATCTCAACAACAACAAAACAACCAATCCAGTTAAGAAATGGGCAAAGGAATTGCATGGGGGTTTTTCAAAAGAGGAAATTCAAATGTGCAACAGCTACTTGAAAAATTGCTCAGGACTGCTAGCCATCAGGGAAACACATACAAAAACCACATTGAGGTTTTACCTCATCTCTGTTAGAATGGGTCTCATGTTGAAATCAAAAAGTGATAAATGTTGGCAAGGATTGGGGAAAAGGCACCCTAATCAACTGTTGGTGGGAATTCAAACTATACATCCATTGTGGAAGACAGTATGGAAATTCCTCAGAAAGCTAAAAATAGATCTACCATATGAACCAGTCATCTCATTCCTGGAATTTACCCAAACAAAATGAAATCAGTATATGAAAAAGTTAACTGTAACTTCATGTTTATTACAGCTCAATTCACAATGGCTAAGATATGGAATCAACCTAGATGTCCATCAACTAATGACTAAAGAAAATTATATATATATATATATATACACACACACACACACATATATATATATATATATATACATTATGGAATATTATTCAGCTGTGAAAAAGCATGATATCCTGTTTTTCACAACAAAATGAATGCAACTGGAAATCATTATACTTAGTGAAATGAGCTAATTCCAAAATGACAAATACCATATGTTTTCCCTGATCTGTGGTAACTAATAGAGTACAAAAAATGTAATGTATATTAGTGAAATCGACATTTTGAAAATTATATATATATAATTATATATATATAATTTCATTATATTTTATATATAATTATATTATATTTTATATTATATTATATATATAATTATATATATAATTAAATATATAATTATATATAATTTTATTTTTTAATATATATAATTATATTTTATATAATTTTATATATATAATTATATATATATAAACAGCCCTTGTTTCCACTGTTGTGGTACCCTTTTTTTCTTTTTGTTGAATTATTTATTTAGTGTAGGGTTAATCTTGATTATAAAATAAATTATGGATTCATTATAAAAATTGAAAGAGTCAGAAAGGAAGGAAGAAGGGAGGGTGAGTATATGGATGGGAGAAGAAGGGTAGGGTGGGAGGTATCACTATGTTCCTAAATCTATATATATGAAATACATAAAATTTGGTCACCTCATATAAATTAAAAAAATTGTTAAAAACAAATTAAAAATAGTCAATTTGTCTTTTTTTAACCAGTTCCACACTATGTAGATGACTGCAGCTTTATACTGTCTTGCTGTTCATTGTTTTTCATTTACATCATGTTTTTATTAGGTTTATACACATTTCTTTTTGTTGTAGTGTAAATAGTATTCTATTTTTGATAAAAAAGTCCAATTGCTAAATTCTGGAATATGAGAACGTTTAACTTTTGTGCGTTAACCTGGTGTCCTGCAACCTTGTTCTAATTTCTTACTGCTAGGAGTTTTTTGTTATAGATTGTAGAGATTTCTCTGTAGATAATTTTGGCATGTACAAACAGTTTGCTTCCTTCATAGTCAGTATACCTCCTCTACTTTAATCATATTAGCAAGAACTTTCATTACAATTTTTTAAAAAATTTTAGTTATTTGAAAGCAGAGTAAAAGGGAAAAACAGAGAAAGAACTTCTGTCTACTGGTTTACTCCCCAAATTCTTTCAACAGTCAAGGCTGGGTCAGGCCAATCCTAGGAGCCTAGAACTCCATCCAGCTCTCCCATTTGGGTGGCAGGGTCCAAGCACTTTAGCCATCATCAGCTACCTTCCCAAGCATATTAGCAGGAAGCTAGATTGGAAGCAGAGTAGTGAAGACTCAAACCAGGCATTCCAATATAGGATGTGCCCTTCCAAGTGGTGATTTAATCAATCATGTGGCACTGAGCCTACTTTATGGAACAATTTTGAATCACAGTGATAACAGCAGACATTCTTGCTTTTTCCTCATCTTTGGGGAAACTTCCTAATTTCTCACCATTAGGATGTTAGCTATAAGTTCTTTGTAGATGCTTTTTGAAAGTAGAAGATGCCCTATAATCCTAGTTCCTAAGAGATTTTTCCTTTTTTTAACCATCAATGGGTGTTGCTTTTCATCATAGTCTGTTTCTGTATATATTGATATGATGTATTATACTCACTGATTTTCTAGTGTTTACTGGTCTAGCATATCTGGAATAAATTCCATTTGATCATGGTGTGCAACTTCTTTACATATTGCTGCATTTGATTTGTTAAATTATCTTAAAGATTTTATATCTTGATTCATGAGGGCTATTGGTTCACAGGTTTCTTTTTTATTAATATCCTTTTCTAGTTTTCACATTTGGCTCTTTTCAGAATGTTATTAATAATGGATTCAATTCCTTCAATAAATATAATTCTATTCAGATGATTTTTCTTCATGTTAACTTTAGTTTAGTCTCTCAATGAACTAGTCCACTACATCTAGATTAGTAAATGTGATAGAGATTTGTGATAATAATCATTTATTGTCCTTCTAATAGTCCAAGGCTCAGTACTGATGGACTTTTCTCATTTCTAATAAAATAGTATGTTTCTTCTCTATTGTTTTTAGGTAACATGGCTAGAAGTTTAGTAATATCATTAACTTTTCCAAGAACTGTTTTGATTTTAGATATTTCTTACTTTCTTCTATAAGCATTCAATGCTATAAAATTTTCCTCTGAGCACTACTTTGCTTCATCCTACAAACTTTGGCTAGCTGTATTTTCATTTAGTTTGAAATATTTCTTAATTTCTCTAGGAACTTCTTTGATATATATTTTACTTAGAAATGTGTTATATAATCTCAAAATATTTGAGATTTTTTTCATCTCTCTTCCTGTTACTGACTACTTTAATTTCATTGTGGTCTGAGAGAATACATTCTATGATTTGCATTCTTTTAAGTCTGCCACACTGTGATTTCTTATCCAGAATGTCATAAGTTCTGGTGACTGTGAGGTGCAAATTTCAAAAGAATGTGTACTCTGCTGTTGCTGGATGAAATACTCTATTAATGTAAATTAGATCTAGTTGACTGATGGTGTTCAGTTCAAGTGTATCCTTGCTGATTTGCAGCCTTCTCCTCTGTCAATCACTAATAGGGGGGTATTGAAGTTTCCAACTATCAAAGTGGATTCATCTGTATCTTGAAGTTCTATGAGCTTTTGCCTCAAGCATTGGATGCTCTGTTGGGGGATATATACACATTAAGGATCAATATTCCTCCTTAGGGAGTTGACCCTTTTCATTTTATAATGCTATCTCAGTCCATTCACACTGTTTAGATTGAGCAATTTATAAGCCATAGAAACCTGTTTCTTCCAGTTACAGAAGCGTGCAAGTCCAATCCCAGTTACAGTGAGGAGCTATTTCTCAGAGATGGTGCCTTCTAGCTGTGTGTCCTCTCAGGATAGAAGGGGCAAAAAAGCCCCCTAGAGTCTCCTTTATAGGGCCATTAATCCCATTGATGAGAGCAGGGTCATCATAACTCAAACACCCCCCAAAGGTTCTACCTATCAATTTCATCAGTTTAGAAGTGATGTTTCAAAATATGATGTGGGCAGCAGAGAGTACAAACCCAGATCATATCAGATGCCATCTTTATCCTTGATACTTCCTTTTCTTTAAAATCTGTTTTTTCCCAATTAGTATAGTTTTCTATATTTCTTTTAATCAGCATTTATCTAGTATATATTTTTCTATCCTATGACTTTTAATCTATGTATACATTATATTTATCTGAATTTCTTATAGACAACATACAGTTATGTATTATTTTTAATCCATTCCAACAATCTCTTCACTTTTTTAAAAAAATTTGTCTATATACTTGAAAGGCAGAGTGACAAAGGTACATCTGTCATCTGCTAGTTCACTCCCCAGAAGCCCATAACAGCCAGGCTTAGGCCAGGCCAAAGATAGGAGCCTGTAACTGCATGCTGATCTCCCACATGGGTGGTAGAGCACCAAGTACTTGCCATTCTTCCACTGCCTTTACAGGTTCATCAGCAAGAAACTGGGTCAGAAGCAGAGCAGCCTAGATGCAAACCAACTCTCTGATTTGAGATGCCAACATTGCAAGCGGTGCTTAATCTGCTGTCCCACGACCCCGGCCCTCTAAGATGACTTATTTTAATTGGTATATTTAGAAAATTGACATTTAAAATGATTACTCATAGTTGTATTAAGACTTACCATATTTGTTACTTCATTATTTTTTGTTAGTTTTGTTCTTTTTCATTTCTTTTTCTGTTTGCCATTTTATATATTCTTATTTTTAAGTGGCTGTTAGTGTTTTCTGCCGAGTTTGCAATATGCAGTTATGACTAATCCAAGACTACTTTCAGATAACACTGCACCACTACCTGAGTAGTGCAAGGAGTTCCCCCAATCCCTCCCTCCTCTCTCCCATCATCCTTTATAGCACTCATTTCACTATCCTTAAGCATATTTCATTTCTGTTACAGCATTTTTTTATTTCTAACATTTTCTTTTGATCAGTTCTTACATTTCCATCTCTCTATTTACAAAACAAATCTGTTCTTGCATGTTGTCACCTTTTTCCATTACAGCCTAAGCTTATTAATCACACTGAATTTCTTGTCTGGTGTTTCCAGCAATTGTGCGATATCTGAGGCTCAGCCTTCTTCTGATGCTTAGTCTGTTTCTTCAAACTGACTTTGTCTTTTAGTAGGCTTTGTGATTTTGTGTTGACAACTTAAATGATACACTAGGTAAGGCAATTAAGAAGTCTGTAGCATGAAGTTTTATGTTTCACTGGCTAGAAGTCAGTCTGTTTATTGTTTTGTAAAACTAAATGCAACAGGGACCACTAATCATTTCCGTTGCCTTTGGGTTTCTCCTTAAATAAGATTTGTAACATGGTACTCTTTGAGTTGTGTGTGCCTATCACTGTATAGCAGTTCCATAATGTGTGTTGGTAGTTGGAGTGAGGGGAAGTTTTCACAGTGCTCTGATTGTGTCAGTCTTTACTGACACTGAATCCCTGGATTGTGTCCTTTAAGGTTGCCTCTGGGCTTTATTTTTGTCTTTCTAGATGAGACAGGGAGTTTGAGGTAGCTGGAATTACATATTTTCTTTCCTGCATATGGAAGGCTACTGAGGGCTAGAGTTGGGTCTTTTTTTTCTCCTTAAATTCACTAGACCGGGTTAAACCCCCCAGCTCTCTTTAATTTATCTTGAGGATAGACCTGCTCAGAAAAACAATGTTCTGGGTGTAGCTCACAATGGCAGGTTTCCCCCTCTTCCTACCAAAATCCTGGGGTGATTTTTCTCTGCTCTTCATTTGTGAGAATTTGATAAGATTCCCGGAGGTAAAACTGACAAATATTTTGGAGCTCCCCAAACTTTCCCACAACCCCAGAATATTTAATTTTCAAAATTGTGAACAATAAGCCTCCCACAGCTCATGAATTATGATTTAGTTTCCCACTTTGTACCGGTTCCTGCAGGGCTGTCTTAGGGTTCTATGAGTGAGATTTAATGTGTCCACTTTATTTTCTCTCCAATTTGCAGCAGCTTGCCTTTTTTTTTTTTTTTTTTTTTGACAGGCAGAGTGGACAGTGAGAGAGACAGGTCTTCCTTTTCTGTTGGTTCACCCCACAATGGCCTTTGCGGCCGGCGCACTGTGGCTGGCGCACCACGCCGATCCAAAGGCAGGAGCCAGGTGCTTCTCCTGGTCTCCCATGCGGGTGTAGGGTTCAAGCACTTGGGTCATCCTCCACGGCACTGCAGGGCCACAGTAGAGAGCTGGCCTGGAAGAGGGGCAACCGGGACAGAATCCGGTGCCCCAACCGGGACTAGAACCCGGGGTGCTGGTGCCGCAGGTGGAGGATTAGACTAGTGAGCTGTGGCGCCGGCCAGCAGCTTGCCTTCTAATATCAAATACTCTGTTGTATCTAAGAAAACGTGTTGGTTTTCTGTTTGTTCAGTCCTTTTCCTATTGTTTGTTAGACTGGAGACTACAAGTCTTACTGTTTTGTTTAATTGTTTAATCTTTGTTTATGTCTCTAATTCCAGAGCCACAAGTAGCAGTAATAGTTTTACCCTATATCCACCCAGGATTTGGGGTTCATGCAACATAAAATATATGACTGGATTATATTTTCATTAATATGGGCAGCATTGTTCCTATTTCTATTATTTCTATCCTTTATATTACTTCTCCTATGTGAGGGAAATTTTCCATTCCATTAATTTTAGGTTTTTCTTTCTTGTTTATGAAATGTGAGTGTGTTCAGAGTAAACTCTATGAACCATGCATTCTAAGGATGGAGCAATAGCTCAGTCCACTGCTTTGTCCAATCAAGGGTGATTAAAAGCACACTCTTAGCAGCACAGCTGGAAGTAGATGGGGCCAACTAATGTTACATTTAACCTCCACTGATGCTTTTTACACACAGGTTTAATAATCTAAATACCTAATGCAATGGGTGAAGCATTACTAATATCCAGAGATGTCCATTTAGAGACTCCAAGTCAGCATCAGTGACCTGGCTCCAATGTTGCAGGCACCGTTTGCAGGAGAGGGTCTTCAAGAAAAATAACATTTTCTATCAAAGCTTTATCTGGACAACCTACATCCATGGATATATTTGTTGAAATAGCCAGTCTCTAGTCCATATAATTCTGGAATTTAACATTAGCATTCATATCTTCTGTTACCTTTTCATATCCTGGTTGAATGTTTTTCCTTCAAAAGAATGTTCATTGAAAATAAATATTGAGGAGTTACTCATTGATAAACTTGACAAAAATTTAATTAGATAATATTTGTTTTAGATGACATCATTTTGTGCTAATTTAGCAAATTCATTGAAATTTGTCCTGTCATATATTATAAGCACTTGCTGTGATTACAATATAATCTTTGAATACAGTATAAACTTCATTGTAATTTAATATCTTTATGTGTATGTTCTTTGAATCCATATTTTTATAAAAATCATGATAAAATTATTTCTTTATAAAACTATATTGTTGTAAATTATTATGTTACTGGATCTATATTCAACCAAAATTTAGAACATCAAAATAGATGTTACCAAATTAACCCTAATGGTTGATTTTTAGAAAGCTGTTTCAAAGAATAAATTATTAGTGCTATATGGATTGACATTTCAGGAATATTTTCTTAAAGAAATGTAAAATTAGAAACCAATGAAATTAAAATGACTTATTTCCTAAGAATAGTAACCATTAAACTTTTTCAAAGTAATGGATATTTAAAAATTATTAAAAATAATTCTTTGCTGAGTACTATCACTAAAGAAACTCCTGAAAATAAAACACATATGGTTTTCATAAGATGGAAATATCTATATTGTAACTTCATGCTTTAGTGGGTTATGTTATAGTAAGAAACAGCATTACATGGAGCTCTTAAATAATCCTACTATTTTTTCCATTGGCACTGTGGAAATTCCTGGCTAGCATGTAATTGTTCTACTCAATATACTGGTGATATTTAAAAAATATAAACTCATCAAATATTTTCATTAGTTAGTGAAGTTGACCACAGTTTGAGATAGTGGTAGGATCAAATAATAGGATAAGGTATGTTGGCATATGCTGGGGAATTTGCTTGTAGTGGGGAGGGGGTAGCATGGAGTTTTTTGTTGTTGTTAGATTTATTTATTTATTTATTTGGAAGTCAGAGTTACACAGAGAGAGAAGGAGAGGTAGAGAGAGAGAGAGAGAGCGAGAGAGAGCACGAGCAGGAGAGAGGTCTTCCATCTGCTGGTTCACTCCCTACTTGGCCACAACAGCCAGAGCTGTGCTGATTTGAAGCCAGGAGCCAGGGGCTTCCTCCAGGTCTCCCAGGTGGGTGCAGGGGCCCACAGATCTGGGCCTTCTTCTATTGCTTTCCTAGGCCATAGCAGAGAGCTGGATCAGAAGTAGAGCAGCTGGGACTCAAACCAGCATCCATATGGGATGTGGGCACTGCAGGCAGCAGCTTTATCCACTATGCCACAGTGCTGGCCCCAAGCATGGAGTTATAAGAAGCAGAACAAGAAGAAAATCCAAAAGGGGACAGGCATTTAGTGCAATGGTTAAATCACAGCTTGAGACATGTTTATGCCATATGAGTGCCTGTGTTCAACTTTCAGTTCTGCTTCTGTTTCCTGCTGATGTGCACTCCAGAAAGCAGCAGGTGATGGCTCAAGTAGATGGATTCTTGACAACCATGTGAGAGTTCTTGGTTTCTGGCTTTAACCTGGCCCAGTCCTGGGTATTAAAGGCATTTTTGTAGTGAGCCAGTCGATGGAAGATCTCTTTCTAAGCCTTTCAAATGAAATGAAAAATAAATTTTAAGAGGAAAGAAGAGAGTGGAAAGTGAATGGGTTTGGCAAGAGCATGTAGGATTCACTGAAGAGTAAAGAACAAAAAAGAATAAAGAGACAAAAAACAGGCCGGCACCACGGCTCACTTGGCTAATCCTCTACCTGTGGCACCAGCAATGTGGGTTCTAGTCCCTGTCGGGGTGCCGGATTCTATCCCAGTTTGCTCCTCTTCCAGTCCAGCTCTCTGCTGTGGCCCGGGAGTGCAGTGGAGGATGGCCCAGGTCCCTGGGCCCTGCACTCGCATGGGAGACCAGAAGGAGGCACCTGGCTCCTGGCTTCGGATCCTTGCAGCGCACTGGCCACAACACGCCTGCCATAGCGGCCACTTGGGGTGTGAACCAAGGGAAAAGGAAGACCTTTCTCTCTGTCCCTCTCTCTCTCACTGTCTAACTCTGCCTGTCAAAAAAAAGAGAGACAAAAATAAGCTACAAAAACAATAAAAATAAATACACTGATAACTGAAATACACAAGAGAACTTAAAAAAATTCAAGGAAAATTGAATTATAAGTTTATTTTGGTATAAAATTTTTTGAAATCCATGCACAGTTACTTAATAATACATATTTTACAAGAAATTTTCAAAGACTCCTTGCATATGCTAAAGATGGAGGGTAAAACAAAAAAAAGAAGTGTTTAAATGTTTGGATAATTTTGTTTTCTGAACTGAGTTCTCCAGAAAAAAAAATTATAAAGTAAATATAATAAAATCATTCCTTTTTAAATCATTGTAATATAAATAGGATTTATGCACAAAGTTAGATTCTGTATAGTTGTAGGGTAATCAACAAGTTCGGTTGGAACCCCCACTTCTTATTTTTAATTTTGAGAAATTGAAAATATTTGCATGGATTAGAGAATGAAGTATCCACCAAACCCTTAACCTGAAGTCTGTTTGAAATGAATGCTTGTGTGTGAAACTGAAAAGTCAGCTGACCCAAATTCCTTTCATACTGAATCTTAGCTTATTTCATTTAGTTGAATAATCAGTATAAAATCTGATTTTTGCTTGGGAAATATTGCTTTCCCAAAATATTCAATTTGATTATGATTTTAATCTCATATTTCAAGTTTCCAAACTCTGGGAAAAGTTTTCAATTTTTCATTAGTCTATGTTCAACTTGATTTATTTTTATTTTGCTTTATTTCTGTTACTAGTTGAATTTTTTTACTTATCTGAAGTGTTTTATACTGATGGACATTGGCAACATGCTTAATTTCTGGCAGTGGAATATTTCATATTATTTTTGGAATGTCAGTTTAATATCTTCATATGTTATGAGATGAGTGATATTATCTCATCTTTTGATAATTACATTTTGGTTAAATGTTATAGTTATAAACTCACAGTAAGAGCATAAGATAAAGGCTCCTCTGGTCATCTGTTGTCTTCAGAACTGCCTTTTCTTCTGCATTAATCCTGGATAGTTTCTGTTAAAGTGGGAAGAATTTCTGCACATTCTTTTGGTTGCTGCTATAATGTGAATGATTTGTACCCATAATAAAACCCTGGTCTAACATGGGCGACACAAATACTAGTTTTAAGTCCCCTAGTTTTTTAGATGCTTAAGATGGCATACAGAAAATGGTAGGACAAAATCAAGGAAGGTCCTGTTAAAGATAGAAAGGATAACATGGGTAAATTTACTTTATAACACAGTTGTTACAGATTAAAAAAATGTGATTGTCAGTGTGCTGAGCTATCATATAGACAGATTTCATGCTTTCATTCATTAGTCACAAGGAGTTCTTCTGATTGCTGCTTTTTTAGGTGTATACAGTTGAAGAATCAGGACTAAATATCCTGGTGTGGTCAGTGGTTGGAAATAAAAGAACTGGCTGGACGTATGGACATGTGTCTGTCTCCAGTAACGGTCCATTTAAAGTGGCAATTGAAGCTGATTTAGGTGGAAATGAGAACATCTTCATTGCCCTTGATGACATCTCTTTCACCCCAGAGTGCATGTCTGGAGGTAAGTGATTCTTTCAGAAAACAGGACCAAGTATAGTCTTCTAATATCTGCAATATAGAAGAATTGGGAATTCTGAGGAATTGCTGTATTTTCAAGTCCATGCCTACTCATACATTTGAAGTTGGTATAGGTAGTATGCAGAGAAGTTGGTATAGGTAGTATGCAGAGAAGTTTCCTGCCCGTGAATTTTGCCATGAAATTTTCATGTCCTCTAGGCAACAACAACAACAACAACAAAACCCTCTGCACTAAAATTATTAAGAAACTATGAAGAAATTTAGGTAATCAATGTGGCTTTATTGCCTACTTTCTTCACACCCAAAGGTTCACAGTAACTTTATAAGACCCCCCCAAGCCATCTGTTATCTTTGAAACTATCTTCTCTCCCCATGTTAACATTTCCTTTCCCTAGGCTAGTTCTCTTAACCTATTATAACTGTGCAATATAGAATGCTTGTTCTATTTCAAAAAGAAAACAGAAGTTCTGTCATAAACTACATTTCTATGAAACCTTCCCCTCCACTGAAATCAGAATTTCTATTCCCTAGGTTGCTTCTGATTAAGTGAGGCTGTTTGTTCTCTTACAAAATATTCATTTTTATAAAATATTTATCTGAAAGAGAGGGAGGGAGGGAGAGAGGGAGGGAGAAAAAGAGAGAGAGGGAGAGATATCAAATGACCTCAATGGCAAGGGCCAGGCTGAACCTAGGAACCTGAAACACCATTTAGATCTCCTATAGGTGGCACTTGGTCCACCATTTGTTGTTTTCCTTTTTTTTAAAAAAAAGATTTATTTATTTATTTATTTATTTGAGAGGTAGAGTTACAGACAGTGAGAGGGAGAGATAGAGAGAAAGGTCTTCCATCCATTGGTTCACTTCCCAAATGGCCGCTACGGCCAGGGCTGCGCTGATCCAAAGCCAGGAGCTTTTCCGGGTCTCCCATGTGGGTGCAGGGGCCCAAGGACTTGGGCCATCTTCTACTGCTTTCCCAGGCCACAGCAGAAAGCAGGATTGGAAGAGGAGCAGCTGGGACTAGAACCGGCGCCCATATGGGATGCCAGCACCTCAGGCAGAGGATTAACCTACTGCGCCATGGTGCCAGCCCCTGTTGTTTTCCAAGGTACATTAGCAGGGAGCTGGATAGGAAGTGGAACAAATGGGATGTGAACCAGCTCTTGTATGGGATGACAGCATTGCAGGCAGCAGTTTAACTTCTTGTGCCACAACACCACCTCGTCTTGATTTTTAAAGTATAGTAGGGTCATTTTCTTTGTTTCTACCCATGCCTTATTTAAAATGTTGGTTTTAGAGCCTTATTCTAAAGTTCCCTTTCCATGGTAGGCATTTGGCATAGTGCTTAAGACAGTAGTCAGTCCCACTCCTGGGAATTTACCCAAGGGAAATGAAATCAGCATATGAAAGAGTTATCTGCACCCCCATGTTTATTGCAGCTCAATTCATAATAGCTAAGATATGGAATCAAACCAGATGTCCATCACCTGATAGCTAGATAAACAAATTATGGTATGTATACACTATGGAATACTTCTCAGCCATAAAAAGAATGAAATCCCAATTTTGACAACAAAAATGGATACAACTGGAAACCATTATACTAGTGAAATAAGCCAGTCTGCAAAAGACAAATACCACATATTTTCCCTGATCTATGGTAACAGAGTACCAAAAATGTAATGTATAAGAATGAAATTGACATTTTGCCATTCAATGATTGTTTACAGCCTTGTCTCTACTGTTCAGGAACAGTGATTTTTTTCTTCTAACTATCTCTTGAACTCTTTGGGTAGTTAATCTTATGAGTATGCAGGAAAAATGAAAGTAGGTAATTGTAAAAATAAGAGGGAATAGGGAGGAAGTGTTGGGGAGCATGGGCCAGAGGGAGAATAAGGTGGGAAGTATCACTATGAGGTTTATATACCTTAAATAAAATTTTAAAAAGGCATCATCACCCCATATCTGCATATCTAGACTTACATTTTAAGTCTCCTCCTGATCCTAGTTTACTGCTAATGTGCACGCTGGAAGGCAGCAGGTGATGGCTTAAGTACTTTTGTCCCTGCCACCCATGTGGGACACCTGATTGAATTTCTAGCTCTTGGCTTTGACCTGGCCCTAGACATTTACAGGCATTTGGAGAGTGAACCAGCACATGGGACACCCCTGCCCTGACCCACTTCTCAGATTAAAAATAAATTAAAAATTAATTATAAAACAGAAGTGTCCATTCCTTCAAGGACACACATCTGAGTTCTTACCCTCATGGTTTTCCTGTGGAACCTACACTCTATGCAATCTCAACTTCCAGGTAATGCAGTCTGTGTGAAACCTTGAGCTCTTGATTCCGATAACCCTCATCAAAATTCTTTGTTTTTTAAACTTTGTTTTAAAAATTGTTTTGTATTTTAAAGGCACAGTGGTGGAGAGAATGAAAGATAAAGAGTGAAAGAAATCTTTCATCTGCTTATTCACTCCCCAAATACCAACAACAGCCAGACCTAGGCCAGGCTGAAGCCAGGAGCCAGAAACTCTACCCCACATGCATGGCAGGGGCCCAAATAGTTGAGCCATCCATCTTCTGCTGCTTTCCCAGGGGCATTCGTAGGGGAAAAAAAGCTGAAAACTTTTCAGGAGTTGGATCCAGTATGGAAACTAAGTGTCTGAGAACAGATGCCAAATAGCAAATAATTATTTTCAAAGTGAATATCTACAGTTACTAAAACTAATATAAACAGAAGAATGTGAACAGAAGTTCCAAATGGATATAAACATACTTAAGTGCACTTATATATGTGAATATATTCGTGCACATATATGTATGCACATGTAGAGAGAGGTTATGTGAAACTATGAAGCTACTCACTAGTGATTCAAAGGAGAGAGCTGGAAAGTGGACTAGTGACAACAAGAGAAAACCTCTC
Organism: Oryctolagus cuniculus; assembly: GCF_964237555.1. Classification (NCBI taxonomy): domain Eukaryota; kingdom Metazoa; phylum Chordata; class Mammalia; order Lagomorpha; family Leporidae; genus Oryctolagus; species Oryctolagus cuniculus. Next base: position 45,288,263 of record NC_091444.1, read on the forward strand.
TAACATTTCATAATGTTGTCTATTTTTCCACCATCACAAAATTTTTGATTATATGAGGTTATATGAAGATAGAATATTTATGCAATTGCAGTCATTAGCAGTGGCATCACTATTCTTGGTTAGGAAGGAAGCCTCTACAGTTGTGGAGAATAGTGATGTTAAGTAAAAATCTTCTCTTTTGGGGCCTCAATATGGTGTTTCATCAGCTCTCAATTTTCTTTTAAGTCTGCAGTTTCTGTAAGTGATTTGGGAAGAGTGGACTCTGAGAATAAGGCATGCACCTCTCTACCACTGTCTATTTTCTCTCACTTTTTTTTTCAATTTTGTGTATTCCATGAGACTTCTGTCTTTTTACACACATGCAGCTTTCTTACAGCAAAACACATACCCTCTTTCCTACCTTGTTTTGTCCCCCATAAGTCCTTTGTCCCTCTCTACCTGGTCAGGGCTCTCCTATTTCCTTCCTTCCTTCCTTCCTTCCTTCCTTCCTTCCTTCCTTCCTTCCTTCCTTCCTTCCTTCCTTTCAAGATTTATTTTTTTTTATTTGAAAAGCAGAGCTACAGTGAGAGTGAGAGTGAGAGTGAGAGAGAGAGAGAGAGAGAGAGAGGAATCATCCATTCACTGGTTCACTCTCCAGAATGTCTACAACAACAGAGCCAGGCCAGAACAAAGCCAGGAGCTTCCGGGGCCCCAGCACTTGGGCCATTCTTGGTTGCTTTCCCAGGTGCATTAGCAGGGAACTGGATCAGAAGTGGAACAGTTGGGTCTTGAACAAGCATCCATATGGGATGCTGGCTCCCTAGGCAATGGTTTTACCCATCAAGCCATGGCACCAGCCTCTCCTATTTTCTATAGTCAAAAGGGAATCTCATCCATCTTTCCAGGAATATGTCCACTAGCAGATACATGGAAATTAGGTGTTTTTCTTATGGTTCCCCCACAGAGGTGACTAGAGTTCAGTGCCCCCATAGAAATGACTAGGTTTTAATAAAAAATCAATATTTGGATAATTTATGAAGGGCTCACATAGAAATATAACAAATAAACCAAAATTTTCATGAACTGAAGTGAAAAAATCATAATCTCCCCCATAGTTTTTATTATATATTTGAATGTTGTTAATAAAATACCTTTTAAAATATAATTACCGATTTATAACTGATGTATATTTGCAATGAGTGATTTTACCATCTATGTGACTCAGTAAGGTAGTATTTCCAATAACTTAATTTCTGCTCTTTAAACTGAAGTTTGATATGCACATCATTTTCCTTTTAAAACAATATATTTTGCTTTAAGTAAACTTACTAATCATAAAACTAAAAATCCATTAGATTTTCCTTAGGCATTTATGAAATCCATGGGACTGTTTCACTGAATTTCACTGTAAATTATATGTATGAAATATTTTTATTGCTATAAGAAATAGATTCCCACAACTGTCTAGACATAAGTAAACAACAAAAGTTAACATTCTTTGCCCCCTCAAAGAAACAAAATATCAGGGTAGAGAACCACCTGCAGAAGTCAGAATGAAGAGGAGTGTGGTTATCAGAGCCAAGTCTTAGTTCCTGGGAATATTGAAGTTGGTTAATGTTGGTAGTTCCCAAATCTTTTATCCTTGGTGGGTTTTCTTCCTTGAAGATTTTCCTTTTCATTCTTCTAAGATTTGTCAGAAAACAAAAATATAAGGTTTACTCTTAGATAGAACACTAATGACCAAAGTCCTTTTTGTACAATCTCATAAAACTTCTGAAGCAATAGGTTGGAAAACCATGGCATGCATATGAAATAATGATCACTTTAGTTACCAAATTACAGAAACATTTTCAAAAGTATCAAGAAACATATTTTTTTAAAATTTATTTGAGAGTCTGACAGAGTCAGAGCTCCATCCGCTGAATCATTCCCCAAGGGTTCACCATGCAGTGGCTAGGCCAGATCTAAGTGGTGAACCAGTAATTCCATGTAGGAGCAGGCAGTCAACTTGAGCTCTGACCTGACTGTTGCCCTCCAGGCTGCTCAGCAGGAAGCTGAAATCGGGAATGGAGCCAGAATTTACACCTAACTGACATCTTAACTGCTAGACCAAATGTCCACCCTAGGGTTACATATATTTTTAACAGAGCCTTTTAGTTTCTATTTTACTGATTTACATTTTTACTATTATGGTTTATTACATCAGTGGAGACAATTAGTCACTGTGTTCTTTAGCTTACCCACTTTGATGATCTAATCCCACATTAATTATCAAGGAAAGTCTAATCACTATTAGACTGTTGATTTACTGTGTGCCAGTGTAGGAAATATTTATTGAATACATATCTAAAGCTAGTAACTCCACTGGGCATTGAGATATCATTGTATTCTCAAAGGGAGGTTAAACTTTGTCCAGCTCTGACTTGGAGTGTCCTACCTCTGTATGAAATCAGATAAATACCTGGTGAAGGCACTGTTGTAAGGATGGTATTAATGCAACTGCAATTTCTTGATGGCACCTATGACCCATGTAGCTTTAATTGTGAATCTTATGCTGTTTCAGAATATTTTCTCTCATCTCCCAAACTCTAAAGTATTTCTTAATGTGTTTCCTAATGAGACACATGACAGATGATGTTCATGTGCTAGTCATACTATTTTTACAAGATTGACAAAACAGCAGTGACTTACCTCTACTGGAGTATACAGGTTGGGTTGGATGAAGGTAAAAGCAACTTTATGGTTGCTACAGCCTTGACTCTGCTCCAGTATACAGAGGATAAGTCAGTTGTAAACTACAGTATGAGATACACTTCCTTGTTGATTCTAACACACTTGAAACGTGTGATTGCCTCTTACGGGGATCCCCCTCTTATCTCACCCATAAGTCTAATGGCTTAAAGTGACCATACACACTTGTCACCACCCCACACACAATACTAAAATAAAGTTTATAAATGGCCGGCGCCGTGGCTCAATAGGCTAATCCTCCACCTTGCGGCGCCGGCACACCGGGTTCTAGTCCCGGTCGGGGCGCCGGATTCTGTCCCGGTTGCCCCTCTTCCAGGCCAGCTCTCTGCTATGGCCAGGGAGTGCAGTGGAGGATGGCCCAGGTGCTTGGGCCCTGCACCCCATGGGAGACCAGGAAAAGCACCTGGATCCTGGCTCCTGCCATCGGATCAGCGCGGTGCGCCGGCTGCAGCGGCGGCCATTGGAGGGTGAACCAACGGCAAAAGGAAGACCTTTCTCTCTGTCTCTCTCTCTCACTGTCCACTCTGCCTGTCAAAAAAAAAAAAAGTTTATAAAATAAAGACACATAGACTAAGCAAATATTGGCTTAAAAATAAACAAAATTGCTCTTAAGTCATATAATAAATCTTGCTCAAAGTGAATCAGTACTTTCTTGAAGTATCTTTGTTCCCTCCTCTCTATTTATCACAGTCACTGACATTTGAGTATTCCCCAGTCTTTGCTTATTTCTTTTTAAAAAATCTTTAATGTATACAAACTTCATGCATTTCATATATATAGATCTAGGAACATAGTGATGCTTAAGCACCCTAACCTCCATCCCACCTGCACTCCCAACCTTCGTCCTCCTCCCTCTGCTATTCCCATTCTTATGAGTATAATGTCAACTGAAAATACATCTTTGCTTATTCATGGAGAGCTGCTTCTGCCTAAGAGTTTGCATAGTCTTCCCTTCAGAGTGCCAATTCATGTTCCTTCTGCATCAGAAATATTTCTGTGGAAAATCTGAGAAACAATCCAGCAAGGATTTAATTTAAAAGAACACTTTGATGATTGGATTGTGCTATAAATCAGCTTCTTTGGGAAGCCTACCCTGAGGCATATCTCTGTGGATTATTCATAAAATTCATAAATAGGGGGTGAGTGTGATAGCACAGTAAGTGAACCTACTGCTTAGCAAACCCACATCCCATATCTGAATGCCTGATTTAAATCCCAGCTATTCTGTTTCCAATCGAGCTTCCTGCTAATGCAGTCCTAGAAGGCATCAGGAGATGATGGCTCAAGTGGTTGAGTTCCTGCTATTCATGTGAAAGATCCAGCTAGATTTCTAGGCTCCTGGCTTTGGTCTGGCACAGCTCCAGCTGTTGTGGGGATTTCGGGAGTGAACCACAGGATAGAAAAGTCTGTCTGTCTCTATCTGTCTCATACTCTCCCTCTCACTTTCACTGTTTGCATTTTAAATAAATTAATGAATTTAAAAATCCATAAATAAAAGTAGTTTGAATGTGTAAATAAAACAATTACTGACTGGTCCCCACTGCTATTTGGCTCTATTTATTTCTTTTAATATACTGATGAGTTCATCAACAACTGTCAAAGAGACAATGAGGTGTATAAGACCCTCCAAACAATAACATTCCTGAAAAGTAGTGCAACCCTATGTATTCACATACATTCCTTGACCTTGAGAATCATTAATCAATATTCAACATTCTTTGCCCATGCTTATTTTTCTATCTAGCATAGTTTTGAAATTTTATGTTTTAATTGACATAGAAAAATGTGTATGTTGGTGGGATAACATATGATGTTTTGATATATGTGTACACTATTTAATGTTTGAATCAGGGTAATATATCTCCTTAAACATTTACTATTTTTTTCTGGTTAAAAAATTCAAAATTCTTTCTACTAGCTTTTTTGAAATATATAATAAATTATCAACATATGTCTTCACGATTTTGTGAAAGAGAATATTAGAACTCATTTCTTTCATCTCACTATAACTACTTTCCCTTGACCAATGATGATTTGTTTATGAACTCAAATCTTTGCTGAGGAACACTTTTATGTAATGAAAATTTATTGAATGCTAAGTTTTTGAATATGTAAATGCTCTGAACTTAAGATCCTCATCTGTTACATGAGTTGATTGGGTTTGAACAAGATTGTCTTCAAGATTCATTCCAGTACAATATTTTACACTAAACTAGGACTTCATCTGCATTTTAGATACAGTGACATTCAGTCTTTGGGCACTAAATTGGGATCTCAGAGCAAAACCTAGTGTGACAAAACCAGAGTATATTGGAAAAAACAGAGTATATTGAGGGAAGGCTCCAAGATGGTGGAATAGGGAGGGAGCTCACTGATAATCTAGGAAAATATAGTTTAATAGAAGTGGAAATACTGTAGTCTCAGGGAAGAGTTGGGGAAAAAACTGCAGAGGAAACTCTTCCGGAATTAGAGGAACATGGTGGACCCAAGTGGAGGGCACGAGCAACCATGGCTCAGGAGCCCAGCTGCCGAGTCTACACACCAGCGCTGGAAAGGGAGGTTAGGCAAAAACGCAGTAGCCCGAGACACTGGCGGAAAAGTGGCAGGAAGAGCCTAGAGGGAACTAGGCTTGAAGCCCCATGGGGTAAAGTGCACGAGCCGAACTAGAGGAGAGAAAAAAAAAATAAAAGGGACTGGTATAGACACAATTCTTTCTCTCCACTCACTTTACAAAGGTGAGTGAGACAACAGAGCAGGCACCATTTTGGATATATGTAACAGCTGCGCCAGCTCAGGGCTGTGCCCATCCTCAGCCAAGCAGAAAAACCTGACTCTAGTGGGGAGAAATAAGAGGAGGCTAAGAACTAGTGAATGTGTGGAGCTTATGAACCGGGACTGTTAAAAAAAAAAAAAACTGAGGGTGTGTGGGAGAACACACAGTGTGGCTGAGACGTGAGTAGTCTCGGTGGGAGATGCCACAAATTTGGGAGGCTTTGGCTACCCGGTGAGAGACATTGCAGGGGAATCTGAGCTTACACTGAGGACTGCACAGATCCTTTGTGTGGTCCTTGGGACAGAGCAGATAAATATTTTACCCACTGGGGCTAGCATTCAGGCACTGATTGTCATTGAAGAGAAGAGCTCAGCTGAGTGGAATTACTTCCCTTCTGAATTAAAAAAAGAGAGAGAAAGAGAGAGAAGATTTACCATTCCAAACCTGGGTGTGTCACCTTTGGCACACTCTTAACCCTGAAGAACAGAACTGAGCAGAGCTCTCTGGCCACACCCAACACAAGCCTCTAGAGATTCACCAAAAGCAGACAGTCCACTTAATCTAGAGTCATAGTATAACGAGAAAAGCCACCACAGTGAAAAGAAAAACAAAGAAGAAGAAACCAAAGAATATCCCCACAATGCCAAAAAACAAATGCAGAAACCAAGGACAAGAACAAGGAAGATATCACGGCTCTCACAAATATACATGACACTCCAACACAAGATTATGAAGATGATGAGACAGAAGAAATGCGAGATAGGTAATTCAAAAAATTTATGATAACAACATTTAGAAGCAATCAAAAACAAATGCATGAACTGCTGAAATCCATGCAGGACAGGACAGAAAATCTATCTTGTGAAAATGAAATCTTAAGGAGGAATCAAAATGAAATGAGGAATTTAGTAGAACATGAAATTGAGTTATTGAAAAGAAACCAAAATGAAATGAAGAATTCAATAGAACAAATAAAAAAACACATTGAGAGCCTTAAAAGCAGAATCAGTGAGATAGAAGAGAGAATATCGGACTTAGAAGACAGAGCACAGGAAAGTATACAGTCTAACCAAAGAAAAGAAGAGGAAATTAGAAATCTAAAAAATATTGTTGACAATCTACAGGATACTATTTAAAAACCCAACATTCGGGTTCTAGGAGTTCCTGAAGGCATGGAGAAAGAGAAAGGATTAGAAGGCCTTTTTAGTGAGATACTTGCAGAGAATTTCCCGGGTTTGGAGAAGGACTGAGACATCCTAGTACAGGAAGCTCATAGAACCCCTAGTAAACATGACCAAAAGAGATCCTCACCATGACACGTTGTAATCAAACTCACCACAGTGAAATATAAAGAAAAGATCCTAAAATGTGCAAGAGAGAAACGTCAGATTACTCTCAGAGGATCTCCAATTAGACTCACAGCAGACTTCTCATCAGAAACCCTACAGGCTAGGAGGGAATGGCAAGATATAGCCCAAGTACTAAGTAAAAAAAAACAAAAAAAAAAAAAACAAAACAAAAAAAAAAACTGCCATCCTGTGGGGAGCAACTGGGAGCAACTCGGACTAGACTAAGTTACTGGAATTAAGACTTATTCTATGCATCTGCTCTCCCACAATATGGCGCTGGGAGAGGAGGAAACAGCTTCTACACAGCTGCCTCCAGTTCAACCAATAAACTGTAGGACCTACTCCTGATTGGAGGAGAGCAGCGTACTCGGTGTGTGGGTAGCAGAGTTGGGATTGGTGGAAGAGGACTATAAAGGAGGAGAGAGACAACATGCACCAGGAACATCTATCTGAAGGAACACCTGTGCAGCCCCCGAGAGAGCCGGCCGGCGGTATGCCACTCCCCCGCGGAAGTGGGGAAAGTGGCTAGGGGGAACCGCCCTTCCACGGAGGTGGAAGCGTCGGTAGCCAACCCAGGAAGAACCAGCAGCAAACCCGGGGAGGGCCGAGCAGACAAAAGAACAGCGCAGGGTCCTGTGTCGTTCCTCCATGAAGACGGGGAGTGACATAATGGTGCCGTGACTCAGATAGGAAGCCTAGGCAGGGCTTAGTGTCATTCCTCCACGAAGAGGGGGAGCGACACCATCCCAGAATATTATATCCTACAAAGCTCTCATTTGTGAATGAAGTGATAAAGACCTTTCATAGTAAACAGAAATTAAAAGAATTTGTCACCACTGGTCCAGCTCCTCAAAAGATGCTTAAAGATGTATTACACACAGAAACACGGCCATCAGTACCAAAGAAAGTAAAGGAAGAAAATCTGTAAATAAAAGACCACATGAAGTTCAAAGCATATATTAGAAATATCTTTGGAAAAATGATAGAGCAGAGTCACTACTTATCAATAGTCACATTGAATGTAAATGGCCTCAACTCTCCTGTTAAAAGACACGGAATGGCTGAATTGATTAAAAAACAAAACCCATCTATTTGTTGCTTACGAGAAATACATCTTTCCAACAAAGATGCATGCAGACTGAAAGTGAAAGGTTGGAAAAGATATTACATGCCAACAGAAACCAAAAAAGAGCTGGCATAGCCATCTTAATATCAGACAAAATAAATGTTAACACAAAAACGGTTAAGAGATTATTGGAATTCATAGAAGAGTTTGGCAAAGTATCAGGATATAAAATCAACAGCATTTGTATAAACAGGCAATGCTATGGCTAAGAAAAACTTCTAAGATCAATCTCATTCACAATAGTTACATAAACAATCAAATACCTTGGAATAAACTTAACCAAGGAAGTCAAAGATATCTACAATAAGAATTATAAAATCTTAAAGAAATAAATAGAAGAAGATACCAAAAATAGAAAAATCTTCCATGCTTATGGATTGGAAGAATCAGTATCATCAAAATGTCCATTCTCTCAAAATCAATTTGTAGATCCAATACTATATCAATCAAAACCAAAGACTTTCTTCTCAGATCTGAAAAAAATGATGCTGAAATTTATATGGAGACTCAGGAGAATTCAAATAGCTAAAGCAATCTAGTGCAACAAACACAAAGCCGGAGGCATCTCAATACCATATTTCAGGATATACTACAGGGCAGCTATAATCAAAAAAGCATGGTACTGGTACAGAAACAGATGAATAGACCAATGGAACAGAATAGAAACACCAGAAATCAACCCAAACATCTACAGCCAACTTATATTTGATGAAGGATCTAAAACCAATTCCTGGAGCAAGGACAGTCTATTCAACAAATGGTATTGGGAAAACTCAATTTCCATGTTCAGAAGCATGAAGCAAGACCCCTAACTTACATCTTACACAAAAATCTAATCAATATGGATTAAAGATCTAAATCTATGACCCGAAACCATTGAAATTATCAGAGAACATTGGAGAAACCCTGCAAGATATAGGCACAGTCAAAGACTTCTTGGAAAAGAACCTAGAGGCACAGGCCATCAAAGCCAAAATTAACAATTGGGATTACAGCAAATTGAGAAGTTTCTGTACTGCAGAAGAAACCGGCAAGAAAGTGAAGAAGCAACCAACAGAATGGGAAAAAAATATTTGCAAACTATGCAACCGATAAAGGATTAATAACCAGAATCTACAAAGAGATCAAGAAACTCCACAACAACAAAACAAACAACCCACTTAAGAGATGGGCCAAGGACCTCAATAGACATTTTTCAAAAGAGGAAATCCAAATGGCCAACAGACACTTGAAAAAATGTTCAGGATCACTAGCAATCAGGGAAATGCAAATCAAAACCACAATGAGGTTTCACCTCACCCCGGTTAGAATGGCTCACATGCAGAAATCTACCAACAACAGATGCTGGCGAGGATGTGGGGAAAAAGGGACACTAACCTACTGTTGGTGGGAATGCAAACTGGTCAAGCCACTATGGAAGTCAGTCAGGAGATTCCTCAGAAACCTGAATATAACCCTACCATACAACCCAGCCATCCCACTCCTTGGAATTTACCCAAAAGAAATTAAATTGGCAAATAAAAGAGCTGTCTGCACCTCAATGTTTATTGTAGCTCAATTCACAATAGCTAAGACCTGGAATCAACCTAAATGCCCATCAACGAAAACTGGATAAAGAAATTATGGGATATGTACTCTATAGAATACTATACAGCAGTAAAAATGAAATCTGGTCATTTGCAACAAGATGGAGGAATCTGGAAAACATCATGCTGAGTGAAATAAGCCAGTCCCAAAGGGAGAAATATCATATGTTCTCCCTGATCGGTGACAATTAACTGAGCACCTAAAAGGAAACCTGTTGAAGTGAAATGGACACTATGAGAAACAATGACTTGATCAAAGCCCTTGTCCTGACTGTTGAGGAACAACTTTCCACTTTATCCTTTTTAGTTTTTTTTTCTTCTGCTTAATACCATTGGTTGAACTCTTTAATTAACACACAATTGTTCTTAGGTGTATTAATGTAACTAAGAAGTGATTCCTGTTAAATATTAGAGTGGGAATAAGAGAGGGAGTAGATGTACAGTTTGGCATATGCTCACTCGGACTTACTCCTAACCGTAAAGTTAGAAACTTGCTAGGGGATTCCAATTCAATTCCATCAAGGTGGCATGTACCAATGCCATCTCACTAGTCAAAGTGATCAGTTTCAGTTCATAATTGATCATAATGATAGGGTTAAATGTCAAAGGGATCACATAAACAATACTAGTGTCTGCTAATACTAACTGATAGAATTACAGAGAGAACAATCCAGTATGGGAAGTGCAATACATAGCAGACTCATAGAATGGCAGATGTCCTAAACAGAACTCTGGCCTCAGAATCAGCCCTTAAGGCATTCAGATCTGGCTAAAAAGCCCATGAGAGTATTTCTTGCATGGGAAGCATATAGACAGTCTTGTGGGGAAAAAAAAGCCCTAAATATAAGATCTCTGTGACTGAGATCCCAGCAGAAAGAACAGAAAGAACGGGCCATCAAAGAAGGAGGTACCTTTCTCTGAAGGCAGGAGAGAACTTCCACTTTGACTGACCTTGTCTAAATAACATAGGATGTGAATTATCTAACGTTGAATTATGTAATACCATTGTCTTTTAATTCTAACTTTTTGAGGGTGCCTTTCCAAAAAGTATCTTTACTCTTAAGCAGAGTCTAACTTTGAAGTCACATGCAAAGCACCTGGATCCAAATATCTTCTTTCATTTAAAAGTAAGAGTCTTCATGTCAATAATACCATTTTTATAAAACGTGTTTCTCAGGTTAAGATAGGACATATTCTCTAACCATAGGTGCAGGATCCTATTATTCCTAACTGGAAGCTAATTTCACTAACCAGAATGGTTTATGCTTTTTCAAGAATATCATTTCCTGTAATGTTTCCAACACTGAGGACAAAGTAGTCTCTCTCTCTCTCTCTCTCTCTCTCTCTCTCTCAAAACATTCTCTTAATGCTAACATGAGTTGTTCTCTGTTTTAGGTCCTGCCACAACACAGCCGCCATCCTGTGGTGTGGATCAATTTTCTTGTATCTACACACTCCAGTGTGTCCCACTCTCTGGAATATGTAATGGCTCAGAAGAGTGCGTAGATGGATCTGATGAAATGGATTGTTCTACTGGCTCCACACCTCAGCTCTGTGGGGAAATGGAGTTCCCCTGCTCTGGGGGCCAGTGTATCCCGTCTCTCCTGCTGTGTGATGGAGTGCCAGACTGTCACTTTAATGAAGATGAATCCAGCTGTCGTGAGTTATTTTCACTAACTTTGTGTGCCAAGGGAAAATTCTGTTTCAAAATGATAAAGAGGACTAGCAAGACAAAATAAAGTTCTGTGGAATATTAGCATGATCCCATCATCAATGACATTGTGTGTAGGGGAGAGTGTGGGGTGGTGGGAAGGGAGAGATGGTAAAGCAAAGCGTGTAGCCCTGCAGCCCTTGCTCAGCATTTGGTGCCCACACTCATTTCTGTTAAACCTTCTTCCCTTACTTTTCCATTTGTCCTGGATCCTCCATATAGGGAATGCCCTTGTGAATTTTTAATCTTTGCAAAGAAGAACAATTGTAATTTCTTCCCACCTTCAAGATTCATGTGCATAGCTCAAGAAAAGAGCTATAGACTGGATAATCACCTGAGCAGCTGTCATATCATGAAGAGTTCATGGGATATTAAATCCTAAGGACACAGGCTTGATCCTCATCCCTGTCACTTACTACTTGTGCAATTTGGGGGTTGTTCTTTGAGTGCCGCCTATCTCAGTCTCATCATCCATGCAATGAGGTCAGTACTACCTAGTTTTCTAGGCTGTGAGGATTTGATACATGCGAAACCTCAAGCCCTGCGTGCAGCACCTTCTAATTGTATTACAACCAGCCTGCGTCAGCTATGGAAAGACTATGGAAAGATGAATGTAATTGAGAATCAGTTACATGTATCTTTTTATTTCTTATATTTTTATTTTTTTTTGACAGGCAGAGTTAGACAGTGAGAGAGAGAGAGAGAGAGAGAGAGAGAAAGGTCTTCCTTCCCATTGGTTCACCCCCCAAATGGCTGCCATGGCTGGTGCACTGCGCCGATCCAAAGCCAGGAGCCAGGTGCTTCCTCCTGGTCTCCCATGTGGGTGCAGGGCCCAAGCACTTGGGCCATCCTACACTGCCTTCCTGGGCCACAGCAGAGAGCGGAACTGGAAGAAGAACAACCGGGACAGAATCTGGCGCCCCAACCAGGACTAGAACCCAGGGTGCTAGCGCAGCAGGCGGAGGATTAGCCAAGTGAGCTGTGGCACCGGCCAAGTTACACATATCTTTAAGGGAGCATATAATCATGGTGGAGGCTAAGCACCACTAACATTTTATTTATTTATTTATTTGCTCACTGGCTTATTATAATAAAGTACTATATTATATTTTCTTGGCAAGAGCTGCAGTGACAGAGGTCCATAAACTATATGTTAGTAATCACTTTTTTGAGTAGTAAAAATGTCTTGGAATATCTCTATAATAGGGAAATGTTGGGAAAAATAAGGTTATTTCAGTGTCCCATTTAGTGTAGGTATTTGGAATAATAACTGTTGGAAAAGGAGTAAAGACGAATGAGAGAAGTCTTTAGCCTTAAATCACTGAAACTCTTCTGGGTTTAGACATAGATTAGTTTTTCATATCCATGTTAGTTTCTGGTCAATATTCTCTGATAAAACCAACTTGTCAGATTTTGTACTATTTTCTTAGAGGAAAGGCAAGCAAATGGAGGTGAATTGAGAGGAGAAATATTGCCAAATTACATACCCCTGTTCCCATTAAGATCTGGCTCATGGAGATCATATTAAGTTCAAAATAATCACATGATCTTTGACTTCAAATATACATGATACTAAAAGAAAAGTTTAGAAAAGTACTGTGTAATTTTAGGCACTCATTGGAAAATTGGGATTAGACTAGGTGGTCATATGAAATTTTGCCTCTAAAGGGATATAAGGCCACACTAGGAATTGATGAGGAAAAAAATGCTAGAGCAAATGACCGAATAAGAGCATTCAGAGATAGTGGTTACCAGAGGATGAGAAGTGTCATAGGAAGAAGATAGAAAGATGCTGCTTAATGAGGTTTGTGATGAGGACTGAAAAGCAGCAGATGTGAGTTCTTTCACCCTTGTGGGAGACTCAGTTGGAGTTCCAGGCTCCTGGCCTCCCATTGCCTGTCCATGGCTGTTGTGGGCATTTGGACGATGAATCTATAGATGGAAGATATCTTGATCGATTGATCTGTGTCTGTAACTCTCATTCTCTCATTCTCTGTCTCTTTGTCACTCTTCCTTTCAAATAAATACTTAAACACTTTTTTAAAAGTACAAAAATCAATGTGATCTTCTTGTAGGTGCTTTTTTTTTAATTGTCTTTAACTCATTCAAAATGCTGCAACAGTATATTTAACCCTTCCATGGTGATAGACATAGAAAGGCAACAAAAAAGAGCAAGGTGATCTTAAAGGTATCAAAGAATATTTAATATTTCTGAGATTGCATATTATTAGGGTTAAAAATATAAATTGGGGGAAAAAGTGTTTCCTGGTAATGTGGGAGACAGAACTTTCAGTAGAGTGGGGAAGTGGGGCAGAATTTTGAAATCAATCTTCATGAAGAGCATGTGGAAAACAACAAAGAGAGAAATCTACTGTAGGCAGTTCTTTCCAGAAGTTGGCTTGGGAGTGGGATATAGAATAAAAAAAGTGCCTTGTACGTGTTTAAATGTTATAGGCGTAAGAATTCTGAGATGTTTATTACGTCAAGCAGTGAAATAAATATCAGTTGAAATGTGATGTGAAGGCCTTTTATTCTTGCACAAATAAATTTTCCAATGATCAGAATGTTTTGACAAACCTGTGATGAATTACACACTTAAAATAATTCATATTTAATATTGTCTTTCTGCTGGACACATGTTAATATTTTTAAAGCTGAAGTGATATTTCTTGTATCAAAAGTATACCATTTGGCCCCAAAAAGAAAAAAAATCTGGTTAATGACATGGAGCAACACAATAGCATAAAACTAAGAACACGCTTTTCCTTGATACTCCTCAGATAGCAATCTGTTTACTAGAAAGTTTCATTATTTCATCTGTGTTTTATTAGCTGTTATCCTGTCAATAAATAAGGGGCACACTGTAAGTGTGTAAATAGAGACTATACTAATAAAGGATTGATTATTGGGGAGATAGTATGTATAAGTAAGCTACAAGGATAGTAAGAGTAGAGGCTTTTATTACTCATAGACTGAAAGGTGTGAGAAGAGGGAAGAGTTGTCTGAATCTGGAGTCAGAGAGGACCACTTGGTAAGAAGTGGAGCATTTTATTAAGAGAAGCAGCTAGTCCATGCTGATCTCAGAGTCTTGTTTTCCTTATTAATCTGCTGCTACCTATTGGCTAACTCTCCTACCAAACACCTTGTTTTTGAGGTCTGCCTGTACTACTTCTTTACCCAGACTCGCCAGTTAAGACAAACTACTTTACCCACCATTCCAATATCAAACTTACTGAATTTACACCTACAGACTCTATTCCCACTCTGCCAGATGATTGTTTTTCTGGAAATATTATAATTTAAAAAGTATTGCAAATCTATTCCTACTTGACTCTCTTTTTAATTTATTTTTTAAGAAATACAAATTTCATAAATACAACTTAGATATAATACCTCAAATAATTCTTTCCAATACACTGTACATGGAAAGAATATCAAGTGACATAACTGGCAGAATCTGTGCAAAATCTATACATGAGGATGTTTATTCCTGTGCCATCATATTTATCAATTTGCTTTGAAAAGGTGATAACTTAATTTTATCTGTTCTATTGCAAAGAACTTTTTAAAGATGTTAGCAGCCAAATTTCAAATATGATGTTACACATTGTACCAACAAGGAAATCTGATAAAAAGAGAGCTATTAATTTTGAAACTGAGTTTAATGCCAGAAATTTCTGATTATTGACTGTTGTCTTTGGCATATCTCCACCAAATTCTGGTACTCAGAGGAGCAGGGTTAAAAAAGAAGATCAATATCACCATTTTTTATTGCTTTTGAAATCCATCTAGACGTTCCAATCAAATAATGCAGTGAGTTCATGCTCTGACCCATTCCCTCTGCTCCAGACATATAACAATGCTAGGTAGAGGAGTTATGACATAAAAAGGTTCAGTGACAAGGTAAACATTAACACTGGCATGGACCAAAAACAGAGTAGAACCAGAAAACAGGGGTCAGACCTGAAGCCCAAACCTGCAGGTTTCCAGGTCCTGAGACAAGCAAGAAAACAAAGATATGTTTTGCCATTATTGCTGCTTGAAATGAGGGGTTCTCAGCCAGCCCCAACTCATAAAATCAATCTAAACCAAAGACTTTTCCTTTATAGGAAGCTGTAAAGACTAGAAAATACTAGAGAGTGGGAAAGGAGAACACAAGAATATACGTTCCACACTAATAATTGTAATAATTGGGCTTCTGAGTGACTAAAGTGTATCTCAGGGAATTAATCAAGATTCACATGAGAGAGAGAGAGAGAGAATGAATATTTGCAGACCAGATTGCAATGGAACAGATTTTGAGTGCTCCTTGTGGGCATTGGTAAAGGTATTTTTCTGAAGCAGCAGCTATCTTGTGAGCAATAACATCCCTATCAGTTATTATATTTGTCCCTTGAAGTCAAGCTCTGCTGTGGCCCTCAATAAGAGACTACAGTACCCCTCTGACACTTGAGCACAGTGCTATGAAGGCACATAATCCTACCATTGAGTTTTAGCTTCCTGTATCATCACCTATCATCCAGCAGGTACCAGTGACCACCCATGGCTTATGCCCCAGCTGGAAGATGATGAACATTGAATTAAGCTGTAATCTTTGTCATTTTGATTGCACATAATTTCAGGGACATCAGGGAAGAAGCAGAGCACAGAGACATCTGCCTTGAGGTAAATGTTGAATTTTCACCTGAGATCAATTCTACGTCTACAGTGCATGCATTAGTCTGCTCAGGCCGCCACGACAAAATAGCACAGATGGGATGGCTTGAACAACAGAACACTCAGTTTTGAAGGCCAGAAGTCCAAGACAAGGCATTGGCAGGTCTGGCGTCTCCTCAGGCCTCTCTCCTTTGTTTGTAGGTGCTGTATCCTCTGTGTTCTGTTCTCTGTGCATGCACAGCTGAAGTCTGTCTGTCTGTCTGTCTGTCTGTCTCTATCTCTTTCACTCTCCTTGTAAGAAAATCATCACTCACATTAGAGTAGAGCCATGCCCTGATGACCCCAACCCTAATTACCTCCTATTAGAGCTTAGGGCTCCAACACAAGAATTTTGAGGGGATACAATTCAGTCCATAATAATATATAACTGGGAAGTTATTCTGTCAACAAACTTTTTTTGCAGAAAGTTTCAATTTAATGAGTTTGAATTTTCCTCTAATCAGAATTATCTTGTAAAATGCAGGACTAGAAAAAGTGAAAGATACCACAATAAACTGTCTTATTATTATGAGAAATTCATTGGGAAAAAGGTATTCTTGGTGATCAATCATGATCATTGTTCTTTGTTTCAGCCACCGAGAGCTGTTCCGAGGGAGCTCTGGTATGCACCTCCTCTAATAGCTGCATCCCAGCTCTCCACCGCTGTGATGGTTTTGCTGACTGTGTGAATTTCCAACCTGATGAGTCCAGCTGCTCAGGTACTCCATTTGCATGTTAATGTTCTTTGCAAAAGGAACAGTAACTTAATTTGCAGACAATAAAAATATTAAAATTGAGATTCTAAACAATGGGAACCGTGGAATAATTGAACTCCCCTTATTGGTTGGGAGGCTGGAATAATGTTGACATTAATCACCAACTTTATCACAAAATTTACAATATATGCTTATTCTATCCAATGTTCACTAAGTAAAAATCATATATGTAGTTTTAGTTTAATATAATTTGAGCTTATTAGTGTTTAATCTCCTCTATAAAAGTTGTTTGATTTCTGCAATAAGGTAACCCGATACAATCTAATGTTATTATTAAAAAAAAAAAAAGCTATAGTTAAGTTGCAGGCATTACTGCCCAGAGGGTTAAGCTGCCACTTGAGAGGCTCATATCCCATTTTGGAGTACCTAAGGTCTTGCCCTGCCTCCAATTCTGATTTAGCTTTCTGATAATGCATCTGGAGGCAGCAGATGATGGTCCAAATACCTGGGTTCCTGTCACCCAAACAGGAGGCCTGGATGGTGATTCTGGCTCCTGATTTCATCCTTTTCCAGTCCCTGCTGATGTGGACATTTAAGGAGTGAACCAGTAGATGGGAAATATTTGTTTCTCCCTCTCTCTCACTCTACTTTTTAAATAAATAAATAAAAACCTTGGGGAAAAATACTATACAAAGGGTGAGCATTTGGCCTAGTATTTAAGACACTCAAGTCCCATTTCAGAGTAACTGAGTTCAAGTTCCAGCTCCATTTCACATTCAAGCTTCCTGCTAATTAACGTAGACTCCAGGAGGCAACAAGTAAAGATTCAAGTAGTTGGATCCCTGTAACCCACAGAGGAGACCCAGATTAAGTTTTTGTTTCCTGAATTTAGCTTGGCCCAGCCCTTGCCATTGTGGGCATTTGAGGGATGAGCCAGTGGATGAGAGCTCATTCTGTCTCTCTCTTTCTCTCTCTCTCTCTCTCTTCCTCTCTTTCCTGCTCTTTCCCCTACCTCTCATTAAAAAAAAAAAAAGTAAATAAAAACTAGTAATTTTTTTTCTTCAAAAGAGCTTCCTTTACTTATTTGTTCATTAAAAGTAAACTTATTAAACTTAACAAGATTGTGTTAATGTTTCTCTAACCTTTGTTGTGTATTGTTTGTATCTCTCTCCTGAATAACTGAATTTTGATTGTAGGAGATATATAAAACAATAGAGACAATATAATTCTGTCACAACTAAAAGATAATATTAGTCAGTGATAAAGGACATATTCATGGTCAGCACCGCGGCTCAATAGGCTAATCCTCCGCCTGTGGCGCGGGCACACCGGATTCTAGTCCCGGTTGCCCCTCTTCCAGGCCAGCTCTCTGCCGTGGCCAGGGAGTGCAGTGGAGGATGGCCTAAGTGCTTGGGCCTACACCCGCATGGGGGACCAGGATAAGCACCTGGCTCCTGCCTTCGAATCAGTGCAGTACGCCGGCTACAGCGCGCCGGCCGCAGCAGCCACTGGAGGGTGAACCAACGGCAAAGGAAGACCTTTCTCTCTGTCTCTCTCTCTCTCTCACTGTCTACTCTGCCTGTCAAAAAAAAACAAAAAAAAAAAAAAAGGACATATTCAATATTATTTTCTAAATTGTAATGCCAAAATTAAATAAGAATATATTCTTTGTATCTTTCAAAAGAAGACAATATCATGAGAAAAGTGACAAATGTATGATAATCATAACCAAATTATAATGTAAAAGTCTTCTATTACATTACTGCTGAAAGTACGTACTCACACTGCATTGAATTTTATTAATTCAAAAAGAAATGAAGATCTGACCCAATGAAATAGGTAAAGGTGAATACTCATACTCTGGCATTGTTTCACTACTAGATAGGCATTGTCTTTTTTAAACTATTCATATATATGGTGTGTGTGTGTGTCGCCAAGTAACACACAAAGATCTATCTACGTTTACCAAAATAGCCACGACAGCCAGGTCTGGGCCAGGCAGAAGCCAGGATCTCCATCCTGGTTTCCCATATGGATGACAGGTTCCCAAGTATTTTTGCCAACTTCTGCTGCTTTCCCAGTGGAAAACCTGGCTCAGAAGCAGAGTAGCTGGGACTACTATGGGAAGCTGGATTGGAAGCAGAAGTAGCTAGGACTCAAATCTATACTCCAATATGGGATTCTGGCATTATAAGACTAGACAAGCTGATTCTCAGGTAAATTACTCAAAAGGAAACTCTGTTATTCTGTGTGGAGTATCAGAAAGCTATTAAAAAGATAGTTTCGGGCCGGTGCCGCGGCTCACTAGGCTAATCTTCTGCCTGTGGTGCTGCCACCCTAGGTTCTAGTCCTGGTTGGAGCACCAGATTCTGTCCCGGTTGCTCCTCTTCCAGTCCAGCTCTCTGCTGTGGCCCGGGAAGACAGTGGAGGATGGCCCAAGTGCTTGGGCCCTGCACCCGCATGGGAGACCAGGAGGAAGCACCTGGCTCCTGGCTTTGGATCGGCGCAGCACAAGAGCCATAGCAGCCACTTGGGGGATGAACCAATAGAAGGAAGACCTTTCTCTCTGTCTCTCTCTCTCACTGTCTAACTCTGCCTGTCCAAAAAAAAAAAAAAAAAAAAAATCATTGTTTGCAATGGTTAACACAAATATTTAGATCCAGAAGTCAAATGTCAAATGTATTTACTTAAAGGTGAGATTTTCTTTGGAGTGGTCATTTAGGAACACAAATATATTGTAACATGTTATGATTTTTGTTGTCTTCGTTGACATGGATTATCTTTAAAAATGGTTTTTGAAAAAAAATACTTGCTAGTCATAGCAAGCATGGACAACCTGTACATAAAATCTGTTGTCCTATTTAGCCAGCCACCAGTTATATATACTTTACTCACAAAGTGTAGCTCATATTGGCACAGCTATGGTATAGAGTAAAATAAAGACCTAGTTCAACATAGTTTTCAGAAATAAAATCCATATTGTATTAGGTTTTCTCCATTTATATTTTATTGCTTTTTGGCTTATCAGTCAAATATGTTAAAGTCAATGCTTATGTTCTTAAGACTGCACTTAAACATCACCATGATGAAGATTTGTCAATGTAAGTTACATATTATCTTCTTTCCAAATATCATATTCCTTTAAGGTAGCATTTCATATAGTTATGTGAGCTGGATCCATACAACATCCAGTAATTCCCACAGTGGTTGCACAACAGATGGCCTCACCTACCTAAAGGCTTAAGTCATTAACGGAAACATCAAGTTCAGACATGCTTATGTGTTGCAGATTAAGTATATGTTGATGAATCCTGTCTGCTCCTAAGTTAAATTAGAAAGGCATATTATTTCAAGTTGTGATTGCTTACGCAATAAAAAATTATTGACCAGAATTTGCTTGGCTAAATTTAAACTGGAAGTGTTTTTCTAGCTATTTGCAGTAGACGTGAATAAACCTTATTCTCAGGTTATAACTATCATAGTCAAAAGGAGAATTAAGAAAAGACACTAAAAATAGAAAACTGTAAGATGGGATATTATGAATATAAGTAACATATGGTGATGATATGACCCAACGAATGTTTCAGAATAGTTTAAAAGCAAACTAAACAAAGCATAAAACTTCTTAAGCAAGTGCCATGGAGCTACTTCAAGTTTCTGAGATGTGGTCATCTCTCCTGCATTCCTTGTGCAGGGATTTCAAGATAGAGATTTCAAGATAGAAAGAACAGTCTGTACCAACTGGGCACATGGTTTCCTGCACAAGCTGTTCCATCGGGGTCCTGGGATGCGCTTCCAGCTGTGTGCAGATTATTGTGGCTGTGCATATTTACCTGTGTTGGGGCATAAATGCCACACGATTCGAGGGGTTCTTGAGACCATCATATCAAGAACTACAAGCCATAACGGAAATTCTGAACTGAGTAAGAAATCATTTGGCATTTTTTGAACAACAAGCTTTAGAATTGGATGTCTAGAATTTAGTTCTAGCTCACATTCTTCCTTGTTGTTAAAGCAAGTTGTGTTAACCATGTGAGGTCTCAGTTTCCTTCTCTGCAAAATGAGAGTGACTATGGTAAACACATGTTATGAGGATTAAGAAAGGTAACGATGTAAAGCCCATGATAATCCCTGACATACACCTGGCCTTTGGTAATGGTAGTGGTGGTGGCAACATTGTAATAGAGAGCGGGTGGGAAGAGAAGGAGAAGGTGGGAAGAGGAATGGGAATGAATTAGTGTCACAGGCATTCACCCCCACACACCCAAATATAGAGAGGTGAATGAGAGCAATCACTTAATACTTCATTAATAACATTCACAAGTGGAAAGTATCATAATTTAATTTCATGTTTTGACCAGTCTTATAAGGAAGTAATGTAATGCTTATTTTATATGTGAAGAACTTAACCTGGAAGACCCCAGCCCAAAGTCACACAACTCATAAATGACTGAGCTAGATATCACAGAAGCTATATTAAAACTCAAGTGCTTATCAGTCTTCATGGTGAAGGACCACATAACAGCCATCACTTGCTGGTCTCTGTATTAAAGAGGGAAAAAAATAGGTACCTAGTTGCAAGTTACTTATTTCTAAGCCTGAAAGCTTGTGTGTGTGTGTGTGTGTGTGTGTGTGTGTGTGTTCCTGCTTATCCACAGGGACAGACTAGAATGGGAGTAAATGTGAATTCTGCCCAGAATGATACTTCTAGCTGGTCAACTCTGAGCTGTGTTGGCCTTCAGGCAGAAAGTCACAGTAACCAAGCAACAGAGACAAGCTGGAGAGATCTTACTGTAGCTAAAAATGAGGGTTTCTGTGCTAGTTCCAGTATCACTTTCATGGATGCCTAGTGTCTATCTGGGAAACTATCTACTTACCTACTAGAAATACTCAGCCTCTTCCTGACTACTCATCACCGTACCCTTCCCATTTCATGTGCTTTGAGTAAATTATGGATGAAGATACTTCAAACTGTGTATTTATATTTTATGGGTAAAGAAATTGGGTCTATGGCAGAAACTTACAAAGAACTCACAGAGACAATCCACAAATCTTTGGTTCTCCAGAACACTAGGATGACTCCTTATTACAGTGAGCATTCAAATTTTTTCTACAGCACTCCACTGTGCATTGCAAGAAAACAAGATTCACTGAGTGGTTCCAAGGAAAATAAACGTATATGTGTGAGTCTCTATAATCAACTAAATATGAATGAGTTCAGAGAAAGTGTACATCTGTGGTGGACTGTATGGGTTCTGATGTCCCACAGTATCAGACAGAACCCTTACTTGAAGAAAACTAATATTGTACTTAAAATAATCATGAAATGGTTTATCTAGCAAGATTTACATCTGCTGGTGTGCTGCCATATTGCTGGGCTATTTTTCATCAAATCAGCACGTTTCTTGTTAAGGAAGTTTTTGTCTCTGAGCTGTTCAGCTGAGCACACCCCTTACACCTGACAGATAAAGCCCTTTGCTCTCTGCTTCAGGACCCCACTCCCTGGCTGTGATCCATTAAATAAGGAGAGGTAAGGGAAGTCAAAGGGGAAGGAAAACCAAAATGTTTTGAAAAGAAAAATGATACCACACACATAGCACATTTCAGTTTTTGTCTCAAACTACAACTTCCCTCCTTGCCTACTTTCCTGATTGCTGATGCTCCTGCCATCTCTCTACTCATGTCCAGTGGCTGGCTTGACAGTTTCCTCTCTCAAGCCCCCACTTCCCTGCAGTGGTTGTCCTCAGTGCACACTGCTACTGCTGCCTAACGCTTATGTTTCTCCTCTTTACTTTCCCACTGTCCTCTATGACCATCATCCTGTCTCTGGCCAAGTAAAGGTTGATCCGCTCCTGTAAATGTGGGAACTATATCTGTGTGACCTTGTTTTAATCCATCTCGTTTTACTGTAACAAAATTCCTGAGGCTTGGGAATTCAAGGGCCTACATCTGCTGATAGTCTTCTTGATGGCAGGGTCACAAAGCAGTATAGGGAACCATGTGAAAGAGACATGGAGCATATGTGTGTGTCTTCTGGTCTCTCTCCCTCCTCTTATAAAGCTGCCAGTATTCAATTATGGTTCATCTACTCTGACAATTTTGTCTAATCCTAGTCATCTTCCAAAGATATCACCTCTGAACTGTGGTGGCATTAAGTTTCCAAATTTCATTTTTTTAAGATTTATGTATTTATCTGAAAGTCAGAGTTATACAGAGAGAGAAGGGGAGGCAGAGCGAGAGCAAGAGCAAGAGCGAGAGTGAGAGCAAGATAGAGTCTTCCATCCACTGCTTTACTCCCCAATTTGTCGCAATGGCCAGAGCCGCACCAATCTGAAGCCAGCAGCTTCTTCCTGGTCTCCCATAAGGGTGCAGGGTCCCAAGGACTTGGGCCATCTTCTACTGCTTTCCTAGGCCACAGCAGAGAGCTGGATAGGAAGTGGAGCAGCTGGGACTTGAACCAGCGCTCATATGGGATACTGGAACTGCAGACAGTGGCTTTTCCCGCTATGCCATGGTGTGGGCCACAGTTTCCACCTTTCTAATTCCTCACAAGAGGGATTCAATTTCAATAGGTGGACCCCTAGGGGGCATGCTCAAATCCCATATAAAACAATGCAGATCTTATTTCACCTAAAACAATGATCTCAAAATAATTTCAGAAACAAACCTAAAAAGTTATAATGTCTGGAATACAGAAGTAGGAATCTGAAGAAAACCCTTGAATTTACCTTTTTACTTCATAATTCTTCTGGGGTTCAGACATGCAAATTCCATTGCTGACTGGACACTTCAACTTGGATGTCCTTCAGGGACTTAAAAAAAGGGAATCATCTTTGCCTTTAAGAATTTTCCTCCCCCAGAGCCAGTATCATGGCACGCCAGGTTAAGCTACCACTTGGGGTGCCCACATCCCCATATTGGAGTGCCAGTTTGAGCTCTAACTCCTCTGTTTCCTACCCAGCTTCCTGTTAATGTATCCTAGAAGGAAGCAGAAGATGGCTCAAGAGCTTGAGACTCTGCCACCCAAATGGGATACCCAGATGGAATTCTAGGCTCCTGGCTTTCAAAGCCTAGCCCCTGGCATTTGAGGAATGAACCAGCAAATGGAAGTGTGCGCTTTCTCACTGTCTAATGTGCACATGCTGTCTCTTATCACTCTACCTTTCAAGTAAATTTAAACAAATAAACATTTTTTTAAAAAACTTCCTTTCCAATAAATCCCTCTACTCAATGAATGAAGTCACCAATTAGCCAGTGGACCCTTCAGAAATGTGAACATCATCCTTGACTCCCATATGCTCACCAAGATGTCACAAATCTGGCATTTACTTCTCTTAAGTTCCTACAACTTTCAACCTGCTGCCCCAGCCCTGCTCCTTTCATTCATGCAACCATCATTTATTCCCAGATTATTATGAAGAACCCTTAATGGAATCACCAAATTTTATTCTTGGCTTTTGGCTTTTCTGTTAACTTTATATATTGCAGTCAAAATTCTTCCTAGCATGAGGCATGCCACTCCCCTCCCCTTTAAAAAAAAAAGATTTATTTATTTATTTGAAAGAGTTGCAGAAAAAGAGAGAGAGAGAGAGAGAGAGAGAGAGGTCTTCCATCCACCAGTTCACTCCCCAATTGGCCACAATGGCCGAAGCTGCGCCAATCCGATGTAGGTGTAGGGGCCCAAGGACTTGGACCATCATCTACTGCTTTCCCAGGCCATAGCAGAGAACTGGATTGGAAGTGGAGCAGCCAGGACTCACACTGGTGCCCATATGGGATGCCGGCACTTCAGGTGGAGGCTTTACCCTCTGTGCCACAGTGTCGGCCACATCCACTCCCCTTCTTAAAAATCTCAGCCTCACTTAGTCTTTAATGCTCTGGGCCTCGTGTATTTCTGACTTTCTCTTAGCTCCTCTTGATGTTATCAACATCCATGGGGGACTTCCTTCACTCCCTCCAATGTACCAAGCCTTTTCAGGCTTTGGGCTGTTTATGTTTACCTGTAAACAAACACATTACTACCTAAATAAAAGGCTACTGCTTCTTTTATAGAAAGCATTTCCTTTGCAAATTTGACTAATGTGCTCTTCTTGACGCTCTCATCACCTGTGGTGCATCCATTCTAGCAGGTTATTTTTCATACAGTATGTTTATGCCCTGTGTACTTTTTTTTGCATCCTCTATGAGCTTAGCAGGCCATTGGAAGAGAGGAAAATATCTTTTTGGAGTCAACATTTATTCAACACCTACTTTGAGCTTAGTATTATTCTCACATTCTCAACAATTCCGTGAGATTGGTTGTCTGTTTTATAGAGAGGAGCCCAAGGCACAGAGAGATTAAGTATCTTACCCAGTATTACACAACTAATAAGTGAAGCTGAGATTCCAACTCAGACAGTCTGGATCTAGTGCCTGCAGCCTTACCAGCTGTTTTAAGCGCTTGTATTATTGTTACATATCCAGCTTCTCACCAAGTGCCAGAGGTTTAATAGGTGCTCAGGATAAATTTTTCAAGTTAAAAATTGAAGGCAGTGAAGGTTTCTATCAAGTATTGGAGCCCATCAAAGGAGGAATGGTGTCCTTCAAGAATCTGGTGTTTAAAAACCCAGAAGGAGAAACTTGAGCCTTAAATGAATGGGGAAATTGGCAGGCCCTTAGGGCATCAGGGTTGTGTTGTGAGGATCAAAGAAGCAGTGTGAGTGAATGCTCTAGGAGAAGGGGAAAGTGCTAACCACTTCCACAGTGGTAGCTGTGGGAGGACATTTAGCTGCCTTTTAGCAAGCCACTTTTGAAAATAAATGTTTATGCTAAACTAGAACTAGGGAATGACAGAGCAGTAAAGTAGCAGGGCAGGGCAAGGAGGGGATGAGCCAGCCATGCTGCTGTCTGCCGCAGAGGTAGGAGACATGCAAGCATGAGCGATTTTATCAACAAGACAAGGCCACCCACGCCAAGCAGGCATCTACTGTGATATGGTGACTATGGTGTGGAGCTAAATAAATGTTTCTGTAAACAACAACAAAAACAGTGTAACCACAAATGTGTCCTGCATACACGTCCTCAGGAGGCAGATTGTACCTAATCGAGCGGAGAAGAAAGCCTCCTCCTGTGACCCACTGGGCCATGTGAGGGCAGGAACCACGGCAGCAGGGGCCTTTGAGCACATGCTGGAGGAACAGAAAAGCAACCGAGGGGAATCCTTTCCCTGTCAGTAGCTGGGAAAGCATTTGCTCCCAGAGATTGGACGTAATGCAGTGGCTACAGGAGTGTGTCCTCCTCCTCCTCACTGTGCTCTGTGATGCTGCTTTTCAGAGTGTCCAGCAAATTACTGCAGAAATGGCGGAGCTTGTGTGGTGGAGAAAAATGGTCCCACATGTCGGTAAGGAGCATGGTCTGTCTTTCTTTTCTGGCTTACTTACTTTTCTAGAGGTTATTATAATAGAACACCAATCAGTATGTGGTTATTAAAGTTAAAAAAAGTGATAATGGCAGTAGGTGTGTTTATCTTTCCGAATAAGAGAAATAAAAAGTATATTTCAGAAAAAATACAACCTAATATGATTTTCCATGTTCTTCAACATTTTATATTATGTGGAATATGTGGTTATAATATTCATCGTTAGTTGTTCTCAGTACATATCAAATTTAAAAAGATTTTCTAATATGGCTATTCTATTTCAGATGAATTTAGTCTGTATTTCTTTTATCTCTGTTAATGTTAAATTCCATATTTTTCTGTTCTAACAGTTAAAATTAGTTCATAAGTAAGACCATTTTTGGTTTATTGAATGAATGTTTATGAGTAAAGTTAAAGTACAGGTAAGGAATGTATTTGCATACTCAAAGCAAGAATAAACAAGAACAGGCCTTGTAATTTCTTTGAGGAATTATTTATATTGCATATCAAAGATTGCTTCAGTTTATTCTTTCACCATTTAGGGAATTGTTCAAAAAAGTTGCATAAACCTCAATGGAAATGGTACATATTCCACTATATTTGCTTTTAATCTAGCAGACCAATGAATATATTGTGGTTTATTGGAAAACTGAAGTTTGATAATCAAGTCCTAACAAAACCCACATAAGTATCAAAAAAGTGATTAATAATTGTTTTTATGGCTGGCACCGTGGCTCACTAGGATAATCCTCCGCCTGCGGCGCTGGCATCCCGGGTTCCAGTTCCGGTTGGGGCGCCAGATTCTATCCCGGTTGCTCCTCTTCCAGTCCAGCTCTCTGCTGTGGCCCAGGAAGGCAGTGGAGGATGGCCCAAGTGCTTGAGCCCTGCACCCGCATGGGAGACCAGGAGGAAGCACCTGGCTCCTGGCTTCGTATCAGCGCAACACACCAGCCATAGCAGCCATTTGGGGGGTGAGCCAATGGAAGGAAGACCTCTCTCTCTGTCTCTCTCTCATACTGTCTAACTCTGCTTGGCAAAAAATAAATAAAAAATTAATAATAATAATTGTTTTTATAATTATACCATTCTAAGTAAGCATATGTATTAGGAAAGCAGTTTATTCCTAAAAAATGAAAAACAAAAACTTCTACTAGTTAAAAAAAAACCAAAAATGTTATGAGATTTATTTAGCCATTGCTTTCATGTTGAAATCAGATTACTAAAGAGTTTCTCAGAGTGTTTGTCTCCTGAATTCATTATGCAATTGATTTTACATCTCAACAAAATTGTACTTTTCCTCATATCCATTTTCATAAATTTTAACTTATCAAAAACTAATAATAGACAGGAATGCAGGATGTATAATATTAGTTTCTAAAATTTTTTGAAATTGAGAATGATGGCATAAATTATATTATTGAATGTCAGCTGTGTATATAATGTTAATTCAAGTCAACTGTACAATAGGGAGCTCTAAATTTTGTCCTTTTCGGCCGGTACTGTGGCTCAAACAGGTGCTTCAATCCTATATGTGATGGGAGCATTGCAAACAGCAACTTAACCTGCTATAGCAAAGCATCAGCCTCCTTCCAAGTGAACTCTAACATAGTACCAGAACAACAGAGTGACCACTAAAAAGATAAAGACCAAAAATAATCAATTATAATAGGTTTTCATAAGAGCCAAATCTTAACACACCGGGTGAAATCATCAGAGACTTGGAAAGCAAGTGGTCATGCGATCTCCAGGTTGTTTTGTTAGATGAACCATCATGTTTGTGTTTTAGCTCTAAGGTCATCTCTCTCCTCCAACTTTGCTTTTAAAAACACATATTGCCGGTGTCGTGGCTCACTAAGCTAATCCTCTGCCTTGTGGCGCTGGCACACCGGGTTCTAGTCCTGGGCGGGGCGCCGGATTCTGTCCCGGTTGCCCCTCTTCCAGGCCAGCTCTCTGCTATGGTCCGGGAGTGCAGTGGAGGATGGCCCAAGTGCTTGGGCCCTGCACCCCATGGGAGATCAGGAAAAGCACCTGGCTCCTGCCTTTGGATCAGTGCAATGCTCCGGCCGCAGTGCGCCGGCCGTGGCGGCCATTGGAGGGTGAACCAACGGCAAAAGGAAGACCTTTCTCTCTGTCTCTCTCTCTCTCACTGTCCACTCTGCCTGTCAAAAAAAATTTTTTTTGTCCTTTTCAACCTTGGTAGTTAGGAAAGAAACTGAGATTTTAGTGTCAGCTGAGCAAGCAAGGAGCTTTGCTACTTGGCACCATCCTTGTGCAAGGAAATAAACTTTAGCACTTGAAATTCAGATGTAAAAGAACTAAATTTATTTCTCTAAGATTGGAAAACTCAAAGATACAGGAAAAGGTGAAACAGAGGATTCAGAAAAGGATGGATGTAATCAGATAATAGGATTTAATCAGATAATAGGATTTAATAAGATAATAGGATAATATTAACTGCTATAATTTGCTCATTACAAACTGTAGACATGTATCTAAATGTTCACTGTGTCTCATAAATATTTACAATTATTAATAATCAAGAACTTAATGCTTAAAGAGAGGGAAATACGAATCTGATTTGATCTTCACACTTTGAATACATGGTTGGTTTTTTACACACAACTCATAAGTAAGTGTTATTAAAATAAAGGCAATTTTAAAGAAGAAAGGAGGAAAAACAATGGAGATGAATGCAGAAAGGAATTCACTATGCGGAAAGTCAATCAAGTATTCTGATATGTTATTTCTGAAAGCAAATAATTCTTTTAAAACAGCAAAATCACTACAATGACCATCAATATAAACAAATACTTAATGCTATCCACAATGTAGAAATGAAAAAATAACTCGTGAAACTTTTGCATATTCTAATATGGCAGTCTTTTCATTTAAATTATTTCTTTAGAATTGTGACCTGCAAAAGAAATATATGTGTATCAAAATAAATTTTTGAGAATATATACTACTGTATACATACTACTGTATACCCAAGTCCTACTATGTTATAATAAATATATCCATATAAATATATAATCTTCCTTTCTCACACACACACATAAGCATGTTTTTATCTTTCTTTTTTTTACAGAAATGTGATTTTAGATATTGCTTTGCACTTTTTCCTGTGAAACATCATGGTTATTCTTCTATGTTGGTATACTTGAATCTAGATTAGTCTTTTACTGTCAATGTAGTACTGAGTACTCCTTAATCTTCCCGTGTTTTAGCTGCTTCCTCAGTAAAATAGAGAAAATAAGAGCACCTTTCTCATGGGGTAGTTATGAGGTTAAAGGAGTTAATACATGAAAAACATTTTAGAAGATATTATAGGAATTTTAGTCATTAGTATTATGATATTGTTGTTTGGTAATGCATACAATATGCAATGTATGCATTCATATTTTAACACCACCAATGTCCTATTATTTGTCATTTAATTCCTTATTTTCTTCCACAAATAATCTTAAAATATTCATCCTTTCATTTACCCTTGGCCAATTTATTATTTTAAATCTAACAACTCCTAACAAGATACCATGTAGCCATGTAAATTAAAGTTAAATTAATATCCAGGGGAGGGTGTTGTAGCACAGAGGGTTAAGCCACTGATTGAGATGCCCATATCCCATATCTGAATACCAATTCAAGTCCTGAATACTCTGCTCCAATTTAGCTTTGTGTTAATGCATCTTCCTTCCCTCCCTTGCAAACATTTTAAAAAATTAATTATAGGGGAGAGTGTTGTGGCATAGTGGCTAAATCTTCCATCTGTGAAGCTGGCATTCTATATGGGCACCAGTTCATGCTGCTCCCTTTCTGATCCAGCCCCTGCTAATGGCCTGGGAAGGGCAGCAGAAGATGGTCGAAGTGCTTGGGCCCCTGCTACTCACATGGGAGACCTGGAGGAAGCTCCTGTCTCCTGGCTTTGGCCTGGCCCAGCCCCAGCCATTGCAACCACCTGGGGAGGGAACCAGCGGATGAAAGATCTCTCTTTCTCTCTCTGTCTCTCCCTCTCCCTCTGTAACTCTGATTTCCAGATAAATACATCTTTTTAAAAATTAATTATAAGTTCAAATTAGTTACCCTTTCATTTTTCACATATAGATTTTTCTTTTCAACTTAAGTTTAAATGAAGACTTAGAATACAAATTTTAGAGTACAGGTAGGGGTCCTCTGGAAAGGTGATGGCTTTATGTATCCTGTTCCAAAACATGGGAATTCATTGTCCTTGTCCCCTGAAGATAGTAGAACCAAAAAGAGAAGACCAGGTCACTCTCATTCTGGCCCTTTGTGAATCTAAGAATTTCATGAATATCTGTGGGAAATTATTATTAAAGTCTTTAGATTTCCCCTTGGGTTTGGAGCTAAAGAAAGATCCAAGTGATTTAAAAAGAATATCATTGAGTTGCTAGGAGTTCATAACATGTATAAGCATAGAAACTACCAGGTGAACCATGGTTTTCCATCCGTGGAGAAGCACCCACAGCTTGACAGGTTTGAGGGCCAAAGAAGCAAACTGTAAGCCAAAAAGAGGGTGTTACATTATTATGTTAGTTTCATTTATCAATGTATCTGCTAGAAAATAGACTGAGTAATACAGTACAAATTCCAAATTCCAAATTAATATGGAAAGCATGAAAGATGTTAAAAGAAAGAAATTTATTAAGTTAGTATGGGTAAAGGAGACAAAAAGGAAAAGCATGAAATTAGAATACATAGTAACACATAAGTATATAAATATATATCTATTCATTTACATCATTTTACGCCTCACATTATTTTGTTCATAACAAAAAAGAATATTATTTTCCTTTATCCAGTGTGTACAATGATAATATATATTTGACTAAAAAGGAAACTTTCATAAAAGTCTACAAGTTTTGGCTCACCCTATTTATCTGTGTTCTGAAAAAACAGAAAATCAACAATGAAGTGATGACAGAAGACCATAATGACCTGTTAGAAAGTTTAAATACCATTTCTAGTAAACTCTTTTATTAAAGACATACTTTAGTATTTTTTAAGAGTTATTTATTTGAAAGGCAGAGTAGGAGAGAGATCTTCCATCTAGTGATTTAGTCTCCAACTGTCTGTATGGGCCAAGCCAAAGCCAGGAACTGGAAATTCCATCCAGGTCTCCCATGTGGGTGGCAAGGAACCCAAACATCTGGGCATCATTTGTTGCCTCTCAGCACATCAGCAGGAGCCTAGTGCAGAGAAGCCAGAGCAGATGAGATTCAAACCAGGTTCTCCAACACGGGACAGGGGCATCCTAAGCAGCAACCTCACCTGAAATTGAAAAGACAATAAAAATGGTAATTCCTCATTTTGCACTTGCCTCACCTTGTAGTATGTGAGAGTGAATCACTTTTGTTTTTGAGGAAATAAAAGTTATTTTTTCAATGACTTCTCACTTAATACATGCCTGGCATTCTGAAAGCTGTCTGAATAATGTGCAGACTAAAGAATGAATGAACGTGGAGAGTTCTGAAATTTCAAGGAAAAGCATAGTCAGTATGTTAATTATGTTCTTAACTGTATTGAGATATGAACACATGACCTCACCATAACCTCAATTACTAATCAAAAAAGAACTATTGAGGACTTTCTGTGTATGCACCAGAAGAATGATTTGTGAACATATAACATGTTCATTGTACTAAAAAGAAATGACTGCAGTCTGTAGGATTTGTTCACTGAAAGAAAGTCAGCTTTGCTATAATGACAGAAGAGGGTGCTCTTAAACTAGGAATCTTGAGAACTGCCTCAAATTCTCAACCCTACCCACAAAATGAAGAGACAAGTATGAATTCTATGTATACAAAACCACTGTAGAAAATAAAATTCAATGTATGAATTCCTCCCCAACCCCTGCCAGCACCAAGCATTAAAAAAGAAACCTAAACCAAAGAAGAAAATGCAAGAACACCAACTCCAATTCCAAGCTGAACTAAACATTGGTCTTTTTTTAGAAAGCATTTGAGGCCGGCGCCACAGCTCACTAGGCTAATCTTCCGCCTAGTGGCGCTGGCACATTCGGTTCTAGTCCCGGTCAGGGTGCCAGATTCTGTCCGGTTGCCCCTCTTCCAGGCCAGCTCTCTGCTGTGGTCAGGGAGTGCAGTGGAGGATGGCCCAAGTACTTGGGCCCTGCACCCCATGGGAGACCAGGAGAAGCACCTGGCTCCTGCCTTCGGATCAGCGTGGTGCGCCAGCCGCGGCGGCCATTGGAGGGTGAACCAACGGCAAAGGAAGACCTTTCTCTCTGTCTCTCTGTCTCTCTCTCTCTCTCACTCTCCACTTTGCCTTAAAAAAAAAAAAAAGCATTTGAGGATATTTAAAAATACACACACAAAACTTAATTGAGAATTTTAAAACTTAAGTTCAAAAACTGCCAAAATATTGAGATGCCATTGAACACAAGAATTGAATCAGTTGAGTTTACTGAACTCAGGTAATGAAATAAATAAGATATAAAGATTAAATTACAATTTCCCATGGACCTGAGATGAAGAGTCAGTGAGAACATAATTGTAAGTAGAAGATAAGGAATATGAATAAATTAGAGTCCCTGAAGAGAGAAACAAAACAATGGAACAAAACCATTATTTAAAACTACAGACCAAGGAAACATTTTCAGAAATGAAAGAATACCTGAATCTACGTATTTAAAGAGTTGACCATGGTCTGTAAAATTTAGCACAAAATCAGCTACCACAGCACATTTCCTAGTAAAAGTATTAGACAACGATATAAAAACAATCCTCATTGTCTCCAGAGAAGAAAACCAAATAGCATACAAGAATAAAGGATTTAATTGGGATTAGACATTTTAAAGCAAAGAAATGTGATTGTCCCCATTCTTGATTTTTTTAAAAAAAGCAATAATGAAAATATGAATTAATGCATGTTTGCTTATTATTGTGATACACTATTTTTTGAAAAAAAATTATTTATTTATTTGAGACACAGTTACAGACAGAGAGGGAGAGAGAGAGCGATCTTCTATCTGCTGGTTCACTTCCCAAATGGCCACAACAAGCTGGAGATGGGCCATTTTGAAGCCAGGATCCAGGAGATTCCTCTGGGTCTCCCACATGGGTGCAGGAACCCTGCACATTGGCCACTCTCCACTGATTTCCCAGGCCATTAGCAGGGAGTTGGATTGGAAGTAGAGCAGCCAGGACTCAAACTGGCACCCATATGAGATGCTGGCACTACAAGGAAGCTTAATCTGCTAAACCCCAGCGCTGGCCCCCTCTTCATTCTTAAATGCAGCATCTTCCGTAATGGAGAATCTCAAAGGCACTTCCATTAAGACAAGGCTGTCTTAACTGATAGATCATATTATACTGGAAGCAGTCACCATACAATTTGACCCTGTTCTCCCCACCCCAAAATCATGATAATTAGAAGTTAAGATGAAAGCACAGCTGGAAAACCCTAAAGGAGCAGTGATTAAAACTCAAGCAATAGAAACAATTTAGTAAATAAGCTTGGAGGATATAAAACTAGTGTTTTTATAAGATGTTATTTACTTAAAAGATCGAAGAGAGAGGGAGGGAAGGAGGAAGAAGGGAGAAAGAGATTGATCTCTCATCTGCTGGTTTACTCCCCAAATGGCTGCAATGGCCAGGCCAAAGCCAGGAGCCAGAAACTTCATTGGATTTTCCACATGGGTTCAGGGTCCCAAGTACTTGGGCAACCTTCTGTTGCTCTCCCAGGCACATTAGCAGGGAGCTGGATCTGAAGAAGAGCAGCTAGGACTCAAACTGGCACCCATATGGGATAACGGCATTACAGGCAGCAGCTTTACCTGTTACACCACAATACCAGCTCCATAAAATTTTATTTAAAATTTTTTTCTCATCAAACAAAAGAAAAAAAATAGTAAGCAATATTAAAAAATGAAAAAATGAATAGCAGGAAACCTGATGGAATATACTTTTCTCACATGTATCAGAAAAAGGACAGATATCTCTAATACAGAAAGAACTATGTAAAATGCAGAGACAATGCAAACATGATAGAAAAAATACAAAAGATTAATTTGTAAACATATAAAATGATGCCTGAATTAGATCCTCCAAACAGAATCAGTAAGATATATATGACTATGAAGAGGAGATTTAGTATTGGAATTCAACCCAAGTTTGAAGGACAGAACCAGAGGAGCCAATGATGTGACTTCCTGACCAAAGCTGAAGGCTGAAGAAAGGAAACTGGGTGGGGCAGGTGCACATGGTTGGGGTAGGGGGTACTTCCCATAGTTCAAAGGCCAGGGAACCAAGAGCTCTGCTGTCTAAGGACAGAAGATGGAAGTCCCACCTCAAGGAGAGAGGGCAAGTTTGCTCTTTTTCCACCTTTCTGTTCTATGCAGGCTCTCAGTGGGTTGGATGATACCCACTCAACAGTGGCGAGGATAGATCACTTTTACTTAATTGGCTGGCTCAAATACTAATATCTTCTAGAAACACCCTAAGACACACAGAAAATACATTTTATCAACTGTATAGGCATTCCATAGTACAGATAATACATAAAATTAACTGTCATGATACTTAAACATGAAAAAAGATTCAAATTCATAAGAAAAAAACAAATTTAAATTGCACTAAGATGCCATTTCCCACCTCTTAGATGAGGAATATTTTTTCTGGTTAAGTGTCATAGGCGTTTTGCTAGTGGAAAAGTAAATTGATACAATTCTTTCAGATGTGAATTTGGCAACTCCTAACAAAACTACATATTCATTTACTTTCTGACCTAACAATTTCTAATTATAGAATTTCTTGTGTTAGTACAGCTCTAACATTATGACAGTACGTGTCCACAAGGCTACTCTCTCCAGCATTTTTATAATTTAAAAGCATTGGAAAGAGCCAACTGCCTGCACACAGGAAAGTAGCCAAACAAACTATAATATATCCATACAATGGAGTACAGTGAGACTGTGGGAGCAGCTAAGGAGTCTCTTAGACAAGGTGTAGGAAAAGTGTGACCTGAGACAAGCTAAAGGAAAAGGAAAAAATGTAGCCATAGTCACTGGAAGTATTCTATAGATTTACTTCATTTTACTTGAATATTAAAAATAACCAAAAGAGTATTATTACTGATAAATTATAAGTCAGGCCCCACTTAAGTGTTTGATATGTGGGTGACCTTAACTTGAACTTACAGGGCAGATGAAAGTACATTTAATTTGGCAATAAAAGTTAAGACTTAATGAAATAAAGGCAAGAAAGTGGGAGAGTCCAATTCAAACCTAGGTCAGTTAGCCAGGACCTCTGCTCTTAAGTCTCAATTCTTTTTGTACATTGGCTCTTTGAAGATTTTTTTAAAAAGATTTAGTTATTTATTTGAAAGACAGAGTTAGAGAGATAGAGAGAAAGAGAGAGAGAGAGATAGCGAGAGAGAGAAAATCTTCCATCAGCTGTTGCACTCCCCAAATGGCTGCAATGGCTGGAGCTGAGCCAATCTGAAGTCAGGAGCCAGGAGCTGCTTCGGGCAGCATGTGGGTGCAGGGGCCCAAGTACTTGGCCATCTTCCTCTGCTTTCCCAGGCGGATTAGCAGAGAGATGGATGAGAAGTGAAACAAGCAGAACAGGAACTGGTGCATATGGGATGCACTGCTGCCATGGCTTTACCCACTGTGTCACAGTGCCAGCCCCTGCTCTTTGAAAATTTGACTAGACAGTTCATGATTCTATGAGTACAGATTTGAATCAAAGGCATCAAGAAAGTCTAGAACTATACTTTATTTGCATTCAGCTGCTTGTCACAACACAGTGTGTACTTTTATTCCAATGAGCATTTGTTATTCCTTTCATCCTTTTTATACTTTTCTTTTTTTTTCACTTTCTTTTTTTTAACTTTTACTTAATGAATATAAATTTCCAAAGTACAGCTTATGGATTACAATGGCTTTCCCCCCATAACGTCCCTCCTGTCGCTCCCCCTCTTCGTGGAGAAACGACACAGGACCCTGCGCTGTTCTTTCGTCTGCTCGGCCCTCCCCGGGTTTGCTGCTGGTCCTTCCCGGGTTGGCTACTATCCCTTCCACCTCCGTGGAAGGGCAGTTCCCCCTGGCCACATTCCCCACTTCCGCAGGGGAGCGGCACACCGCCGGCCGGCTCTCTGGGGGCTGCACAGGTGTTCCCCTTAGATGTTCCCCTTAGATGTTCCCCTTAGATGTTCCTCGTGCATGCCGTCTCTCTCCTCCTTTATAGTCCTCCTCCGCCAATCCTAACTCGGCTGCCCACACGCCGAGTATGCTGCTCTCCAATCAGGAGCAAGTCCTACAGTTTATTGGTTGAACTGGAGGCAGCTGTGCGGAAGCTGTTTACTTCTCTCCCAGCGCCATATTGTGGGAGAGCAGATGCATAGAATAAGTCTTAATTCCAGTAACTCAGTCTAGTCCGGTTTGCTCCCCACAGATCCCCCTTTCTTTTTATTTTTGGCGTTGATACGCGCCTGTCTTCGGTGTCCCGCGGCACACACTCTGCTCTACTTGCTAGAGTTGCCACAGGTTCTTACAAGGCCTATCAATCAGGCAAACCAAATCCGGGTCCTCTCTTCGCCATGTTGTGAGGAGGTTTTTAGGCGCTGATGCGTGCCTGTGTTCGGTGACCTGCGGCTCATACTTTGGTCGAGCCGCCTGCTGGTGCTTACCGCCTTAATCAGGCAGACCGAATCCAAGCTTTCTCATTGCTGTATTGTGGGGGAGACTTATTAGTGTTGGTACGTGCCTATCTTTGGTGACCTGCAGCTCATACTCTGGTCGAGCTGCTTGCTGGTGCTTACCGCCTTAATCAGGCAGACTGAATCCAAGCCTTCTAATTGTTGTATTGTGGGGAAGCCTTACTGATGTTAATTCGTGCCTGTCTTCGGTGACCTGCGGCGCATAAGCTGCTAGCCGCCCGCAGGTGCTCATCGCCTCACTTAATCAGGCAGACCGAATCCAAGCTTTCTCATTGCCATGTTGAGGGGAGGCCTTTCTATTTCTCTATTTCTCTATCTCCGGGCATTCCTATTTCCCCCATTTTGCTTCTATCTTCCAGCATTCCTATTCCTCTCATTTTACTTCTAAACTTCTGTTTCTCTTATCCCTGCGGCCTCCCGGTGCCCGCCCCGAGGCTGTTTCTCGGCGGCTTTCCGGCTGAGCCGCTTCAGCCCGCGTCTCTCTCATCTGCGCGGCTAGGCTTTGCGCGCACACTCCGCGGTCTCCACGCCCCTTCGCGTCTGCACCACGGCCTCGCGCCAGCCCCGCGTTCCCTATCTATTCACGCCCTGTGCTCTCTCTGCACGCGGTGGCTTCCGCGAGTAACACAGCGTAGCTTGCGTCTCCGCCATTAGCATTCAATCTAAGTTCCCCGGGCTAGCCTGGCGAATTCAACCCAGCTTACGTCTCCGCCCCACGGTTTGGCTTCCCGTCCTTTGCTCCCCGGGCTAATCAGATGGATCCCAATCTGGCTTACGTTTCTGCTTCTGGTTTCAACTTTTCGCCCCCTATTCCCAGGCTAACTTGAGAATCCCAAGGTGGCTTTCATTTCCGCCTCGGCCTGCCCCCCGCGGCTTTAATTTCCCTAACATTTTTCTCTACCTGGTATGTTTCCCCAAGCTTTCTTCCAACAATACTCCTCCCTCATTTCTCCTGGCCTCTCCCCACAGTCCGCATCCGAGTCTGTTTGTTCTAGCTTTCACTTTCGCTTTCGACCTTAGAGATTTCTCCCAGCTTCCCCCCGTAGTCCGTATCTGAGTCTATGCCTAGGCTTTCAATAGCTTCTTCCAGCACCTTTTTCGTCCGGCTTTTCCCTAGGCTATTTGCTAGTCTCTCTCTCCGATATTTTCCCAGTTCTTCCCGTTTCTTCCCTCCTAAGTTTCCTAATCTGTCCTAAGTTTCCTATCCGAGTTAGGTTTCCTATCCGAGTCACGGCACCATCATGTCGCTCCCCCTCTTCGTGGAGGAACGACACAGGACCCTGCGCTGTTCTTTCGTCTGCTCGGCCCTCCCCAGGTTTGCTGCTGGTCCTTCCCGGGTTGGCTACTATCCCTTCCACCTCCGTGGAAGGGCAGTTCCCCCTGGCCACATTCCCCACTTCCGCAGGGGAGCGGCACACCGCCGGCCGGCTCTCTGGGGGCTGCACAGGTGTTCCCCTTAGATGTTCCCCTTAGATGTTCCCCTTAGATGTTCCTCGTGCATGCCGTCTCTCTCCTCCTTTATAGTCCTCCTCCGCCAATCCTAACTCGGCTGCCCACACGCCGAGTACGCTGCTCTCCAATCAGGAGCAAGTCCTACAGTTTATTGGTTGAACTGGAGGCAGCTGTGCAGAAGCTGTTTACTTCTCTCCCAGCGCCATATTGTGGGAGAGCAGATGCATAGAATAAGTCTTAATTCCAGTAACTCAGTCTAGTCCGGTTTGCTCCCCACACCTCCCACCCACAACCCTTCCCTTTCCCACTCCCTCTCCCCTTCCATTCACATCAAGTTTCATTTTCGATTCTCTTTATATACAGAAGACAAATTTAGCATACATTAAGTAAAGATTTCAACAGTTTGCTGCCACACAGAAACATAAAGTGAAAAATACTGTTTTAGTACTAGTTATAGCATTAAATCTCAATGTACAGCACACTAAGGACAGAGATCCTACATGAGGAGTAAGTGCACAGTGACTCCTGTTGTTGACTTAACAAATTGACACTCTTGTTTATGGCATCAGTAATCACCCTAGGCTCTTGTCATGAGCTGCCAAGGCTATGGAAGCCCCCTGAGTTCACCGACTCTGATCATATTTAGACAAGGCCATGGTCAAAGTGGAAGTTCTCTCCTCCCTTCAGAGAAAGGTACCTCCTTCTTTGATGACCCGTTCTTTCCACTGGGATCTCACTCATGGAGATCTTTCATTTAGGTTTTTTTTTTTTTTTTTTTTTTTTGCCAGAGTGTCTTGGCTTTCCATGCTTGAAATACTCTCATGGGCTCTTCAGCCAGATCCACATGCCTTAAGGGCTGATTCTGAGGCCAGAGTGCTGTTTAGGACATCTGCCATTCTATGAGTCTGCTGTGTATCTCACTTCCCATGTTGGATCGTTTTCTAACTTGAGAATATAAAAAATTCCTCATTTCTTCTTTATATCTCTTAAGTATGTACAATCTCCCCTCTTAGAACTTATTCTGAACCCACATGTATCTCAATCACATTCTACATGTAGTATGCATTAAAGGGTGGAAACGTGACTCTCAGACCAGGTAAGCTTAGGTTGGAACTTATAAACTCTATGACTTTGAAAAAAATTAACATAACTTCTCTCTATGGAAGAGGCAGAAACTAATATTCTCTACCAAAGTGATCTGTGAGGTGAAAGGGGACTCTGTTGTTGAGCAGTCTCATTCATAACTGTTTTCTTAAGAACATTTTAAAAAATTTTGTATCTCAATGGAAGCCACTAGAAATATTTTTAATATTTTTCCAGTTTCTTATTTAACATCATCGAAATTATCTCCATGACATCACACAATTGTTCTTTATAAGGTGGAATATACTTTTCTTAAAAAAAAAACTAAAATTAAAATAATGTATTTTGTTGTTTTTCAAACATGATACTCAAGTGCTAAAATCTAAAAAATACAGTTGGAATAACACTTGGCTCTTTTGCAAATGAAAAATCCCAGCATTCCAGAGTTGATTTAAAGATGAGAGCATGTAGGAATGGGATAGGCATAAGAGGCTGTGCATGTGAGTTTTCTTCAAGTCTAACACACAAAAGAGAATTTTATGGGACAATAGAAATTAACAAAGTTCACCCAAGAATAGATAAGTATGTAATTTGAGCAGATTAACTGACATAGTATATACTTAATAGTCAAAGATGTTGTTGCTTCTACCACAAAATTTAAATGTATGTACATCATGACTGTAGTTAATAATACATTGTATTCTTGAGAAATGCTAAGATAGTGTATGTAAGGTGTTCTCACAATTAAAATGATAACTGTGAGGTAAGGCATACATCAAATGAAATTAACAATTCCGGGACTGGCACTGTGGAGCAGAAGGTTAAACTGACACTTGGAACACCCATGTCCCACATTGGAATGCCAGATCAATTCCCAGCTTCTCCATTTCTGACTCAGCATCCTCTTAATGCATCCTGGGATTCAGCACGTGATGGCCCAAGTGGTTGGGCTTCTGCTATTCACACGTGAGATCTGGGTTGAGTTCCGAGCTTTGGCCTGGCCCACCCCTTTCTGTTGTAGACATATGGGGAGTGAATCTATGGATGGAAGACTCGTGTGTGTGTGTGTGTGTGTGTGTGTGTGTAAGTGTGTTGCTCTGCCTCTCAAGTGTATGGAAATAAACATTTTAAAAGATTTAGTCTTTCGGGGCTGGCGCCGTGGCTCACTTGGTTAATCCTCTGCCTGTGGCACCGGCATCCCATATGGGTGCCAGTTCTAGTCCTGGCTGCTCCTCCCCAATCCAGCTTTCTGCTGTGGCCTGGGAAAGCAGTGGAGGATGGCCCAAGTGCTTGGGCCCTACACCTGCATGGCAGACCCGGAAGAGATTCCTGGTTCTTGGCTCCTGCCTCCTGGCTTCAGATTGGTACAGCTCCAGCCGTGGCGGCCATTTGGGGAGTGAACCAATGGAAGGAAGACCTTTCTCTCTGTCTCTCTCTCTCTCACTGTCTGTAACTCTACCGGTCAAATAAATAAAATCTCTAAAAAAATGTATGCAAACTTTGCAGTATCATGTTGTATAAGAGAAATTACACACAATTTCATTTGCCACTTTAGAAATAAATTTCGTTTCCCTTAAAGCCAGAAATTTGAAGGAAAATTTGACAACTCTTGAATTATTCTATTTGTTTAAACGATTTTAGCCAATGTGACAGTTAAAAAGATGTAGGAGTTAAGCATAAAAAAGAAGGAACACAAATAGTTGTGCAGATATTGCTAGCCTAGGAAATCCAAGCAAATTAACTTCAATACTATTAGAATGATAACCACATAGAAGGCAGATAGATATCAGATAAATATGCATTTCCTTTTTATTACTAGTAACAATAATTCAACAAGATAATTGGAAAATATCTCCATTCTGAAACAGCAGCAGTTATCATTTTATATATATACTATATATTAAATGTTTATGACCTATATAAAAGCTAAGAAAAAAAGACTCAAATGAAGGATACTCAGAGAAAAGCAGAATGAATTGAAAGAAAAAAAATGGACAAGCCACCTTCAAAAATTAGTTATACTCAATATTGTACAGACAACAAATCAATTAAATTATTTGATTTTGAAATAGATGAACAGATTTTAATTTTGACCTTCAAAAAATAAATATGAAACTTAGCCATTCAAATAAATGATCCTAAAAACATCATTCAAAGTGAGCATGAAATACAAGACATTTTCAGATAAACAAAACTGAGAAAATTTGTCAGTAGTCATTTACTCTAAGAAATACAAAAGAATTATATGCAAACTAGAGAAATTATGCAAGTTGGAAATTTGCTTTCATGGAGGGGATTCAGGGCAACTGTAATGGCAATTAAGGAACAAATAAAAAAGACTATGTTAGGTTTTCTCATTTTTCCTTTCAGGATACTGTTTATAGAAAATATATAGAGGGGCCGGCGCTGTGGCCCAGTAGGTTAATCCTCCGCTTGTGGCGCCGGCATCCCATATGGGCACTGGTTCTACTCCCGGCTGCTCCTCTTCCAATCCAGCTCCCTGATATGGCCTCGGAAAGCAATAGAAGATGGTCCAAGTGCTTGGGCCCCTGCACCCATGTGGGAGACCGGGAAGAAGCACCTGGCTCCTGGCTTTGGATTGGCCATTGCAGCCATTTGGGGGGTGAACCAGCAGAAGGAAGACCTTTCTCTCTGTTTCCTCTCCCTCTCACTATCTGTAACTCTACCTCTCAAATAAATAAATAAAAATCTTTAAAAAAATAAAATAGAGAGAGTATGAGATGCAATAAAAGTGAAGTGACTAACAAAGTGAGGCAGGCAAATGGAATTATACCATTAGAACTTTGTGAAGTGCGAGATGGGAAGTTTAAATGGAAAGTAGAAATATGAAGTCTGCCTAATTAGAGACTGGTAAATTGAGGATCACATCTGTAGTCCCAGCACAATTATTAAACCACCACTACCACCACCACCACCACAATAAGAATGGTATAGCTGTGGGGAAATGGGTTTCTTGAACATTTCATAATTTACATTTTTTTTGTTTTTCATCTGGTTAGCCTTTTGAATGCTGTTCTGCTACTTGTGGAAGCCACTATTTTTTTTTTAATCAAATAATTTAAGTGTTTATTTTTAATAAATAAGATCACATGAATCAGCATTGATTAAGATATTTGTTATGCCGGCGCCGGGGCTCACTAGGCTAATCCTCCGCCTTGCGGCACAGGCACACCGGGTTCTAGTCCCGGTCGGGGTGCCGGATTCTGTCCTGGTTGCCCCTCTTCCAGGCCAGCTCTCTGCTGTGGCCAGGGAGTGCAGTGGAGGATGGCCCAAGTGCTTATCCATGGGAGACCAGGATAAGTACCTGGCTCCTGTCTTCGGATCAGCACAGTGCGCTGGCCACAGCGTGCCAGCCACGGCGGCCATTGGAGGGTGAACCAATGGCAAAAGGAAGACCTTTCTCTCTGTCTCTCTCTCTCACTGTCCACTCTGCCTGTCAAAAAAAAAAAAAAAAGATATTTGTTAATAAATATTGTCAGCTGCGATTATGTGCTGTTAAATCTTAAATATACTACAAAACTAAACTGTTCATCATTTAACACATTGAAATAATGTACTGACTTGCAGAAAGCAGCTTTTAAAATGTAAAATGTCTTTAGGGTAATTTGCTTATGTGCTTTGTATTGTCGTGGCTGATTTACTTTGTGAAGTGTGCCAAGCAGTGTTTATTCTAGAGACAGGAAGAGAAAGAGTAAAATATAACAAAGTTCTCATCCTCAAAGTGGACTGTAGAGAAAACAGATACATAGATTTATAATTACAATGCATGGTTGTCAAGTCAAGAAGAATGCTAAGATCAGAGCAGGCTTGCTTCGTCCTCCATGAGCATGACAATCAATGCTCCTAGGTTCAAGAAACAAAAATTACTCTAGTTGAT
Organism: Oryctolagus cuniculus; assembly: GCF_964237555.1. Classification (NCBI taxonomy): domain Eukaryota; kingdom Metazoa; phylum Chordata; class Mammalia; order Lagomorpha; family Leporidae; genus Oryctolagus; species Oryctolagus cuniculus. The sequence continues at coordinate 45,331,477 of NC_091444.1, forward strand.
TTAAGTACAAAAGAATTTTTTTAAAAAAAAGTACAAATTCCTTTGTACTTTTAAAAACTTTGCATAACCCACGGAAGCACTTGGAGAGCCGGAAAGCAACACGCAGGAGCTACGCAGCAGGGAACAAGGGCCAAACTCCTGCCACAGGATGGATAGAGAAGGGATGCTAGTGTGACTCCACTTGACACTGGTAAGAAGCTTGTGGCAGTGTTGTCCCAGAAACTGGCAACTGATACACTGCCAATGAGACCATCAAGGATGCCCATGGCACATCTAAATTCAAAGTCCAGAGTGAGAGCCTCTCCTTGGCAGAACCTAAGTCAGCACTGACACCTTCACTCACATGGGGACTGGGAAAGTGTTTGCAGCATTCAGCCTTACCCTGGGAGATGTGTGCTTGAAGAATAGATAGATATTTACTAAACTGGCAGGGAGGTTCCAATTCTAAGAAGGAACCAAATGTTCAAGGATGTATTTCTCAAACTGCAAGAAAGAAGCATGGAAAGTAAAATTCCAAATGTAGCCAGTATCCACATTATGGTAGTTCATGGATGCCAAAATAAAGGATATAGGTTTGATCTTGGAATACATGGGAGGAGTCCCCTATTATAAAACCTTATAAAAACCACCATGCACTCGGGAAGATGCTTTGGGAGTGAGTCAGTCATGATTAAGAAGAATCATTCAAGTGGCTGTGAGGAAACAAGGTACTTCACTGCCCCATGCACAAATACAAGTCTGAGACTTTAGTCTTCCGGGTAAAGAAAGGCTTTATGTGCAAGGTCAACCAGCAGAGGAGACAGGAGCCTTGGCTAAAATCCCTCTCCCCAGTTAGGAGTATGGGAACAGTTTTATGAGTTAAGTAGGAAAAGCTGGCAGGTGGAAGTGCTAGTGAGGCAAATCCTGACTGGAGGGTCATGAAACCAGGCTGTTTATAGTAAAGGTTAGTAATCTGGTTCCAGCACAGTATCTCTGTGATCAGTGGACCTCTTGCTTCTGAGAGTTTCAGCATTGAAGGTCAGGTGCTGAAGTTTCCTGTGGTGCTGTGGTCTCTGATTAGATATCCACTGGAGAGCTCTGTATGAGTGTTTGGCTCATAGACAGGATTGTTTGGAAAGAAGCATTGTAGTGTGGTGGGAGGTGGTGAAGCTTTTGGTCAGATTGTCTTTAGTCAGAGGCTCTGTTCTGCTTATAAATTCCATGACCTAGACAAGTCACTGAAGCTCTCTGAACCTGTTTCTTCCATAGTGAAATGGGAGTAGCATCTACTTTTAAGGTTCAAATAAAGAGCTAGATAGTGTATGGTATGTCAGTCACAGAATATGACCTTTCCAGCCAAGCCTGTAGCTCTTGACATTAAGAATGAGGTTTTTACCTTGGAGTCATCAGTGTATAATTGCAAGGGATTAGCAGAATGCAGAAAGCAATCTAAGGAAGAATCAGAGCAAGGGAGACTTGGTGTTAACACAGTTCTAGGAAGGAGTCAACCAGGGTTTTCAGCAATGTCAAACAATGAAAAGCCAGTTAGGTGAGCCTTGGAAAATGTCCAGGTGGGAGCAAGAAGCGTATTATCTGCAACCTTATTCAGCATGCTCTCAGTGAATTAGGAAAGTGCATGCACCATAGATAAAAGAAGTGTTTGAAACTGAAATGTATGTGCTAAAATATTAGAAAGTCATGTGTTATAAATGGAAACACAAAATTACTTTCAGGTTAATGGAAACACAAAATTACTTTCTGGTTAAAAATTCAAAAAACTTTTCTGGATTCATTGTATGAATACATCTAAACAATTACTGAAAATATGTATATATATATATATATATATGCCTCTGTGTGTGTGTATACCTGTGTGTATGAACATATATATGTATATGTATATGTATATATAGTTTCCTTAAAGTTATATTTTCTAAAGCTTTTAAACATTTTTTATAAAGAAAATTGAAATCTTTGGGAAAGAATTTTAAGTTTGTCTTCCAGTTTTCCTTGTTGACTTCTACTTTTTCATTTTTGCTTTAGGGGACTTTGTTCTTTATGTAGATAACTCAAAGGCAGCCCCCTTAACCTCTGTAAACTTCAGAATAACATCAAAGTTATTCTTTGGTGATACATGGTGTCCCACTTTAATGGCTGATCCAGTAGCAGGGATTTTCAGCCTCTAATTTTTTGTTTGTTTGTTTTGAAACCTGGATGAAAAGAAGACTGAGCACCTCTTTGCTCCTGAGAAATGACCTTAGATCCAGAGTACCCCACAGTGGGTAAATCCAAGTGGAACCGTAACCTTTCATTAAGCACTTTGTTAGCAATAAGCTGGCCTATCATAAGCACAGTCAGGGGCTTCCTGACATGTGTGGCATTAGGAACAGGTAGCTGTAGATGGCCTAGCATATGCTGTCTCCTGTGGAAGCAGATGGATTTGTAATTTACCTGAAATGACAGAATGATTCAGCACCACCTCTCTGCACTGCCATACACTTGGCAGGAGTGACGCTTTCCCCGGCAGGCTCCCTCCAGTGCAAATGAACTATTTTGATGTTTAAAAGACTGAACCAAGGTTCAGAAAAGGGAGTTTTAAATGTGTTTTATTAGCAAGATGTGTATGCAACACATTTAACCAAATTCAGTTATCATCCAAAAGAAATGTTTCTTGTTCTCACTATATATATAAAATATTATATCTATAATATATGCATGTAATATATATGTAACATATGTCATAAATAGCTGAATTTCTTTGCTTACTCTGGATTTCAGTGTTGAATCTAAAATTTAACATTCTTTTTTAAAAAGATTTATTGGGGCCGGTGCTGTGGTGCACTGGGTTCAAGCCCCGGCCTGCAGTGCCGACATCCCATATGGGCGCCAGTTCAAGTCTCAGCTGCTCCACTTCTGATCCAGCTCTCTGCTATGGCCTGAGAAAGCAGAAGAAGATGGACAAAGTCCTTGGGCCCCTGCAACCACATGGGAGACCTGGAAGAAGCTCCTGGTAGCTGGCTTCGGCCTGGCCCAGCTCTGGTCGTTGTGGCCATTTGGGGAGTGAATCAGCGGATGAAAGAACTCTCTCTCTCTCTCTCTCTCTGGCTCTAGCTCTAGCTCTAGCTCTCTAACTCTTTCAAATAAATAAATAAATAAAGATTTATTTATTTATGTGAAAAGTCAAAGCTACAGGGAGAGAGAGATCTTCCATCTGCTGGTTCATTCCCCATATGGCCGCAATGGCCAGGGCTGGGCCAAGCCAAAGCCAGGAGTCTTATCCAGTTTGCTTCTGTGGGTGGCAGGAGCAAAAACACTTGAGCCATCTTCTGCTGCTTTTCCCAGACCTTTAGGAGGGAACTGAACCATTAGAAGTAGAGCAGTGGGGACATGAAACAGTATTCATGCAGGATGCCAGCATCACAGGTGGCAGCTTTACCCACAAGACACAATTCCAGCACCTAAAATTTAATATTCCTAAAGTAAAATGAAATTAGGAAACAGAATTCCCAAAAGAAACTTTCTGTGTTGTTGAGCACAGAAAATACAATATGAGACAGCATGAAAATTGAAGCTGAAACTAGTTAGGTGCAGAAGGGAAATCAGGCCATGACTACTAAGAGAATTAGATGTAAGAAAGAAATGTAAGAGAGAGACACATCAGAGTGTTCTGGGGCTGAGTTCTTGAATATTTATGGGCTGTCTCAGCTTCCTGCCCCACCTGCTGCATGAAAATCTTAGGAAGAGTTGAATTCAGCAGAGAGTAAATAACCACAGCTTTTTCTCATTTATTTAACAGAATGGAATCAGTGTGCTCTAACAGCTTTAAATTAATCACATGAGTGTTGATTGGCTTTTCACACTCTGATGTAGATGTTATGGCATCAGCACGTGACCCATGTGAGGGGGAAAAATTCATCACAAAATTTATGGGAAAATAACTCATTCTAGAAACTAGCCAAAATGATGCATTTGGTCAATATTTTGCCCTGATTTATAAGATAAGAATCATAAATAGTGGAGAACCTACAGACTGAATAAAGCTTTCAAAGTTATGGAAACTGCATTTGAGATTAAAAAAAAAAAAAAAAAGAGGTGAGTGTCGGAGTGCCTGGATTTGAGTTTTTGCTCTACTCCCAGTTCCAGCTCCCTGCTAACATGTACCCCAGGAGGCAAAGGTGCTGTCTCAGTAGGGGTCTCTGCCACCCATGTCGGACACCCAGATTGAGTTCACAGCTCCTGACTTCAGAGGATCTTATCTTTGTCCGTACCCAGCCCTGGCTGTTGCAGGCATGGAGAGTAAACCAGTGAATGGGAGATCTCTCTCTCTCTTTCTCTTTTTCGCTGTCTCTGAAAGAAATCAAATAAGTAAATTAAAACTTTCTAGAAAAGAAATGCATGCATAAGGTTTTTTGTTGTCCCATAGTCTTCTGGTCAAATTAATTTTTTCTACTGAAATGCATATGAGTTATTGGGTAGATCAGCATTAAAACAAAGCTGCAACATTTCACAGAACTTCTCAAAAAGCAGAGTATATGATATCTTGACCCAAATATATCTTGGTGGCTTGAAGTATCTAGAGATTCCAGGCCACGCTTATGTTTAATTATATAATATTATATAGTCACATATAATATCATTTTTGGAAAATATCTGTAAAAGACAATTATCTTAAAGTGCTTTATTTGGTATTACTCATATATATATATATATATGTACACACACTTTCATGCTTTGTATAAATGGTAATCAGATGCATTCACCTAAACTTTTCAATTGACTAATTATGTATATTCACTGCTTTCTTTTTAAAAATATAATTTAAAATTAAGGACCAATTACTTTTTATTGAATTGCCACCATTCATTCTCTATTTTTGTTGTTTGCTTGCTGTTCTATCCAAGGAAACCGTGGTGATCATTTTTTTAAAGATTTATTTATTTATTTGAAAGTCAGAGTTACACAGAGAGAGGAGAGGCAGAGAGAGAGAGGTCTTCCACCTGCTGGTCCACTCCCCAATTAGCCGCAATAGCCAGAGCTGTGCTGATTCAAAGCCAGGAGCCAGAAGCTTCTTCTGGGTCTCCCATGTGGGTGCAGAGGCCCAAGGACTTGGGCCATCTTCTACTGTTTCCTAGGCCATGGCAAAGAGCTGGATTGGAAGTAGAGCAGCTGGAACTTGAACCGGCGCCCATATAGGATACAGGCACTGGCAGGCGGTGGCTTTACCCACTATGCCTCAGAGTCGGTCCCGTGCCATCTTCTGATCCTTTTCTCAGACCATATGGGGAGACATATTGAAACTGGGGCAGCCAGAACATGAACTAGTACCCATATGGAATGCCAGGATCGTGACTTTACCACTACATCACAGCGCTGTCTCCCGCTGCCAAAGCACCCAAGCTTTTTTTTTTTTTTAAGAGATATTTATTCATTTATTTGAAAGTCAGAGTTACACATGGAGAGAAGGAGAGGTAGAGAGGTAGAGAAAGAGAGAGTGGTGTCTTCCATCTGTTGGTTCACTCCCCAATTGGCCACAGTGGCTGGAGCTGATCTGAAGCTAGGAGCCAGAAGCTTCTTCGGGTCTCCCCCATGGGTGCAGGGGCCCGAGGACTTGGGCCATCTTCTACTGCTTTCCCAGGCCACAGCAGAGAGCTGGATCAGAAGTGGAGCAGCCTAGACTAGAATCAGTGCTCAGATGGAATGCTGGCGCTGCAGGCGGCAGCTTAACCTGCTACTGCACAGCGCTGGCCTCCAAGCAGTGCTCTTAATTGTGCCATTGTGAAGTGTATTCCTTTGAGACTCTTCAGGACACTCTCAGTCACTTTTGCTCTAATTGCTTTCCTCATTCTGCAAACACTTGTAGTTTTATTACGAGCCTTTTGGATTTTTTTTATTTATAGAATCTAAGAGGATAATTGCTATTAATATATGATATGAGTCAAATAATGTTACCAAAATGGCTGGTGATGTCTCTGTGTCCTTGCTTCCTTCCATATACCAATTACTCCACTCTGTACATCACATCCGCCATCCTCATTGTCTCACAATGGTTTCATTCTTTTGCCCTTAATATTTCAGGGAACTGTCACAGGGGTTCAAATACCATCCCCACCACACCCCAATCTTGTAATCCAGTCCTTTTACTACCTGACCTATCTTCATCTTCTGCTTTTTGGACTAATATGGTCTTCACATTAATTGAATTTTTATTTTTCATTGAGTTAATTTCCTTTTCCTGTATTCTAACAAAGCACACTCTCCCATATTCAGTCCTCTGGCCACTGTTTTTCTCTTTCTTAAAAACGTAGAGTTTGGGGCCCATGTTGTAGCACAGTGGGTTAAGTGCCCACTTACATCACTGGCATCCCATATGGTGGCAGGTTTGAGTCCTGGCTGCTTCACTTCCAATCCAGCTCCCTGCTAATGGCCTGGAAAAGCAGCAGAAGGTGGCCCAAATACATGAGCCCCTGTACCTACATGGGAGACATGGATGAAACTCCTGGCTCCTGGCTTCAGCCTGGCCCAGCCTTGCTGTTGCAGCTATTTGAGGAGTGAACCAGCAGATGGAAGATTCTCTCTCTCCTTCTTTCTCACTGTAACTCTGCTTTTCAAATCAATTTTAAACAACAACAACAACAAAAAACACCTAAATGAAAGATCTCCATGAGTGAGATCCCAGTGGAAAGAATGGGTCATCAAAGAAGGAGGTACCTTTCTCTGAAGGGAGGAGAGAACTTCCACTTTGACCATGGCCTTGTCTAAATATGATCAGAGTCAGTGAACTCAGGGGGCTTCCATAGCCTTGGCAGCTCATGACAAGAGCCTAGGGTGATTACTGATGCCATAAACAAGAGTGTCAATTTGTTAAGTCAACAACAGGAGTCACTGTGCACTTACTCCTCATGTAGGATCTTTGTCCTTAGTGTGCTGTACATTGAGATTTAATGCTATAACGAGTACTCAAACAGTATTTTTCACTTTATGTTTCTGTGTGGGAGCAAACTGTTGAAATCTTTACTTAATGTATGCTAAACTGATCTTCTGTATATAAAGAGAATCGAAAATGAAACTTGATGTGAATGGAAGGGGAGAGGGAGTGGATAAGGGGATGGTTGCGGGTTGGAGGGACATTATGGGGTGGAAGCCATTGTAATCCATAAGCTGTACTTTGGAAATTTATATTCATTAAATAAAAGTTAAAAAAAATAAAAAAATAAAAAAAATTAAAAAAAAAAGAATGCAGTGTTTACACACCAGCATTGTGGTGCAGCACACTAAGCTGTTGCTTGCAATGTCAGCAACCCATATCAGAGTGAAGTTTGAAGCCCAGCTACTCTGCTTTTGATCCAGCTCCCTGCAAATGCACTGGGGAAGGCAGCAGAAGATGGCCTGAGTTCCTGGGCCCCTATCACACATATGGAGACCAGGATGGAGTTCCTGGCTTCTGCCTTCAGACTGACCCAACCCTGGCTGTTACAGCCATTTGGAGAGTGAAACAGCTGATGAAAGATAACTCGCTGCCACTCTCCGCCTTTGCCTTTCAAATAATTACATAAATAATCATTCTCTCTTTTTTTCATAAAAGAAAGGAAGAGAGTTCAGAGTGGCTTCCCCAGAATAATGCAGTGAGAGCACATTCCAGTCCCAATGTCCACGTCAGGAGCCTCTATCCGTGTCTGCAACCCCTCGAAGGATGACCCTTGCCTGGTACCAAGAAATGACCACAAGGACAGTCAGATACAGTTAGGTTTTGTTTCTTTAGAAATAAATGTATGAAGAAAAAAGAAACAGTGTGGCTTATATATGTACTTATTCAGTCATTAAATATGCCACTAGTTTCAAAAATGTGTTAACCTGCTCACTACTGGAGTTTAGGTTACACTGTTTGTTTTCTGCTATTGCTTGAGACCTCTATAAACACTGACCTCTCCATTCTTAAAATGATTGCAGTATTTGCCTTGACTGCATCTTAGGGCTGTTCTGAGAACTGAATAAAATAAAGAGTATAGAAGTTCTCTGAAAAGTCTATTATGTACATAAAAAGCCCTTCATAAATATCAGGTTTTGAAAGAAAAGAGACTTACTTTCTGGTGTCTGCTTTGTTCTTCTCATGTTACTCAGTTAAGAACTAATACCAGCAGTATGTAGGGTATTGTATTTTGATATCCAGGTGAAATATAGAATACTGAGTTTCCCCATTCGGTCAGAACAGATTTGAGAATCATATGCAAAAAAACAAAATGAGAAGACTACCTTATACGTGTGGTCAGTTTTCAAGGATCTTTTGCAGACATTAACAGCATTCTGGCAGGTTCACAGCAGAACCTGAGGGGACATCACAAACACTGTTAATGCTGAGGTTTAGGAGTGTAATGACTGCATTAAGAGAAGCTGTCACGGAGGACCACGTCCTTCTCTGCGGGTAATTCACGTCTCCCATCTGCAATTTCCTTATGGATAGGGACAGGGAATTAGATCAAAAGAACAATTAAGGGACCTTTCACTGGAGATTTTATTCCTCCTCCCATTTCCTCACCATGGTACTTGACATAGCCTGTAATTTCATACCACTTATTTTTCACTGTAACATTGGCCACAGTTGAAAACCACACTAGGTCCCCTTTGTTGGATTACCTCTGGAAATAATCATATTGCTGCACTGAGTTTTCTAGAACAACACCATTAGAAACAATCTTGGTGGTTTTTTTAAAGAAATAACTGGGAAGTCAATCGATACAAGCATTTACTTTGGAAAACAAATAGTTTTTCATTTTTTAAGTGTTTTAATCGTCAAAGTACAAGACTGCCTGTTTATAGAACTGACCACAAAAATGATCATTCTGTATTTTTTGCTTTTTATTCATCAGGGTTATTTGAGGAAAGTAAGATTTGCACTATATACCGCATATGTTAGGCACTTAATAAAATATTCATTTATGAAAATGATAGCTAATATTCATAAAATGTTTACAATGTATCAAGTGTAGTTCTGAACATCTGCGGGTATTAAATGAATGAAGACTTACAACAGCTCTAAAATGTAGGTGTGTTTATATATTTTACAGATAAGCAAACTGAAGCACAAAGAATAATCTTCTACACACAGATGAGATTCTCAAATTTATTCTCTCCCTCAACAAACTATTTTTCTTAAAATATGTATTCTGATATCATTATCTCCAACATATGCATGTATTTTATTTTTAATTTTATGTCATTCATTTTAAATTTCCATATGTCCTTCCTTATCATATTCCTGTTTGTATCTCTCTTCTCTTTTTCTGCCCTACAGAAATCATTTCTTCTTGCAGGAGATGTTTGTCTAGACCCTAAAGACAACATTCTTTTCAATTTTTCCTAACAATTTTTAAGGCTGAATATTTAGTTTTCTCTTTATTCCTTATGGACTAAGGTCAGTAAAGGGTACTAGGTGCCCATGTCCCTGCTCTGTTTCTGCCAGAGTGACTTGAAGCCCCTTTTCAAGCCATGTGTGAGGATGTGATGGGCACATGCAGTCCCATTGTCAGCTCCACCCTGTGGTACCAAGGTAAAGAATCTCCTGTCCCTGCATTTTTGTCCTCTGACTTGCTGAGTTGATGCATAACAGATACTTAGTTTTATAGGATGCAATGCACAGGCTGGCCTATTACAAGGATTTTTCCTTGACTCATCCACACCTACAGTGAGTGTAGCTGTAATGACTTATCCCTCACTGGACATGCTATGCCCCAGTTCACACCCGTGAGCCATGTTGCTTTCCTGGGGATTCTTCTACTGGAAAGACAGAAAAACTCTTACCCTTGCAGTAACAAAATGACTTGTAGTTCTTTGCTAGGCACAGCCTCTGCACTTATAACCAATATATTGAATCTGATGCTGTTTCAAGTGTCACAATTTAAAATTTTTTATAAGTGTCACCCCCATGTGAGATATGAGGATGTCGGACCAGGTGGGTTGTCGAGAGGTCACTAGGGTTAGATGAGGTCATTTCTGCAAAATCACTCATTTTATTCCGATTTCTCTTCATCACTCATGTTTAATTCTGGTATTTGATTATATACATATAAATATTTCTTGAAGCAGGTGTTTTGAAGAAAAATAGGATAAGGAGGTTTCTAGAGATGGATGGGAAAGGGATGATAGATAACAGTGGTGTGTGTTAGATTGTTGGTTAATGCTTCTCTGAGTCAAGTGCACAATTCTGTGGAAGTGCCAGACTGGCTAAGGTTGAGCAGGGTGTACCCGTCATGGAAAACAGAAAACATGAAATCACTAAGGCCAAGAAAAGGTTTTGTACAACATTTAGGAAACAGCGCAAACTTATAGCCAGGAAACACGTGGGCTCATGGGCTAGGACAGCCAGAACCCAGAGCAAAGCCCAGCAAGTAGAAGGTGCTCACTAATTATTCCCTAAGCAAAGAGCACACGGCTTAGAGTTTTGCTCTCACTTTTATGGAAAGCCACTGGAAAATTCTGTTTTGTACTGAGAAAGTAAAAGAACTTGTTACTTTAGCAAAAAGTCAAAGTAAGTCTTATGAATACCCCCCCAGTTTCTCAGCTATGGGTGCTGTGGTTGGGGGAATACCTTCTAGAGCCCAGCAACTCTGTGTTTATTCTTCCTGGTTTTTATATATGTGTTTGTGTGTTTTCATTTATATTTCAATGTGAGGAGAGAAAGCGGGATAAGGTCTTGCTGGAGCTAAGAGGTCAGAGTATACGTTAAAGGAAAATTCTTTCAGACTTCATATGAGGAAAGAGTTTTCAAAAATCAGTTTTTGCTAGGACTACACTCCACAAGAAAAACTTAATTTCTTTACCCGCTTCCTCTCAAAATAAGACTATTTTTTGTGGACTTACAGCCCGTTTCCAGTGGCCCTGTTTGTGAATTATATAGTGTCCTTGCTACTTCCTCTTCTTTTTTTTCCTGTCTGGTGCAGGGAAATAGAACTTTATGAAAAGGAAGGAAAAACTTGAGGAAATGGAGAGCTCAAGATACCAAATTCAGGAATTAAATTAAAAAAAAACCAACAGTATTACAACAGCTACAACCCCACACCCGGCCCTGCCTGAAGAAATGGGAGCTGGAGGCCCACTTGTCTGCTCTGTTTCCTCCAAGCTGCTAATTTCTGTTGTGATGCTGCAAATTGAATGCTTTCTTCCTGCATTTGCAAATCTGTGCACCTTGACTGCCAATCCAGCGGAAATTCTAATACTGCAGCATATGACTTGCATTTTCCAATTATCCCCTAAGGACAGAATCTGATAATAAATATTGTGAGGAACAGGAATATAGTAAATGTCTCACTAATGTTCCTGTAGCACAGGCTAAGTCCAAATTGGTCTCTGTGCTAAAGGGTAATGCGAGTTAGATTGACAGGGTGTGAAGCCATCTTCCAACCAGTGGAAAAAGACAAGACAAGCAGTTCAGGAGACCTGAATCCACTATGTGAAAAGCCAGGGTTCTCTGAGCTTCTGTTTCCTTGTAAGTTGGTAAAAACAGCACTGTTTCAGGGGGATGTGCTGAGGCAGCGGTTCTCAAGGTGTTCTGTGACCAGCAGCAGCATCTGGGAAGTTGTTAGCAGTGACTCTCCAGACACCCCCAGACCACTGAATCCCAAAGTAGAGGGTTAGGGCTCAGCAGTCTGCTTTAACAAAGCTGCCAAGTGAAGCTAATGCATGCTAACATTGTGAATGACTGTTCTAAGGGTTAAATGAGATAATCTGCATACAAAACAAAAGTGCTTTGATAAGTGGTACTCACTGTCCAAGGGTAACCACCATTATTGTTTATAAATATTTTCAGCAAGTATTTATGCTCAGGATTTTATTATTTGAAGCATGCAAGAGTGAACAAGGATGACTTCACATACAATATATTTATAGCCTAGAAAGATTTATAAAGAAACCTAAATTGCAGTCCTTTGTTAATGTGCCACTGTGGAAGTTTGTAGGGCATCACCAGCCCTAAGATGGTTCATCTAAGTCTGCCTTTATAAGGAAAATAGGGGATAGATGGACAAAGTGTGAAACCTCTTCTACCCAGCAAAAAACAGATGTCATGGGAAGCCCTAGAAGTGTGAGTGTGAAACTGACTCCAAGGAGAAGGGTCTTTGAATTAACGTGAAGAGTTTGGGAATAAAAGAGAAATGAAGATCAAACCAGCTATGAGAACTTGGAGATTTTTAAACCTATAATATTTTTAATATAAAATTCCTATTTCTTTATGATGCTTTGGATATAGTGCTTGAAAATAGGCTCACAATTCCTTTAAGTTTCATAATTGTTAGGAATAAAATTGGGAATAAATTGTTAGGAATCACTGTAAAGTATTGGATCAGATTCTAACTTGCACGTATAATAACTCCTACATTTGAAAATACAGACACAAAAAATTTTATGAAATAACCATACCTCTGCAATGGCACTTAATTTGTTTTACTGTGGACTTATGCAACCTATTCAATTCATTTAAAGATCCCAGGAAAACCCCTGGGATTCCCCCCAGATCAGTCCGTGAGCACATGATTACATGTGTGGCTCCTCATTTGTCCTGGCAATGAAACAAATGAGCTGGGGCTGGCACCCAAATGACAATAAGAGGAGAATGTGTTGAAGTAAGTCGTTCAAGGACTCCTGGTTATAAACTACTAATAGCAGACCTGTTGGAACTTGGGGATAATTAGGGTGTTGACTCTTGTTGAAAGAGTCTAATTATATTTTATTTCTCCCTTTCTCTTCTTTCTGTTGTGGAAACGGCCCTAAAGCAAAAATGATCCAGTTTATCTTTTGCTTTCAGGTGGGCTCTAGCTAATACTTATAAATATTTAAAAACATGCTGGAGCTAATTTGTCATGGGGAAGATTAATTCAAGCAAATTTATCACTGGTGTTCACGAGAATTTCAGTGATTTGTGGCTCAGAATCTAGTTCACGTCTTGTGCTTTCTCATTTCCTGTTATAAATTCACCCATGACAATCAGGATGGCTTATTAAGAGCTTGCATTGCTGGAAGTCAGGTGACCACATGGCCCAATCACTAGTGTCAGCTCCACCCCCATCCTAATAGGATTCAATGCTCCTATTTCTCTGCCCGCCCCCTGGCAAAGTTTTAAGAGGACCCGTTCCCGAACACGTGGTGCTGTGTGTGTGTGTGTGTGTGTGTGCTCTCCTCCTCCCTCTTTTCCTTCTTTGCCCCTTCCCTCTGGTCTGTCAGGTTTCCCCCAATAAACCCTTCCCCTTAAAATTTTTTTTAAAAAAGAGTTTGCCCCAGTTTTTCCTCTCCCCTGCTGCTGGTAAAGGCACAGCACAAGGTCCAGAAACCACATGGTGTGAGCAAAAGCTTTCAGCTCCAGTTGGGACGTCACTACATTCTCCCCTCCTGGAGCACTTCCTGTGGGTAGAAACCTCCCCAGGGCAGCGGGGAGAGGAGTGCACACAGCAGGTGCTGAGTCTTTTCAAACAGGTTCTTGTTCTCCTCCCAGGAACCTCCAACCATATTCCTGCGTGAACCTGTTTTGTAAATGGCACAACTGAGAAGTCATGAAAACAGCTGTGCCAACGGCTTTTCACTTTTCTGTGGTAATCAGATTTCACCAGGTCTCAGAGAAGATTCTTCTTGGATCAGACTCTCCGGTGGGCTGGTCTTGAGGCAAAAATTTTGTAATTTCTTTTAGCACTTTTCTTTACTATCAGTTTAATGAGAAAAACTTTAAAGAACAAAATGGAAGTATAGAAAAACTAAATTTAAGTTTGTACTGGTGATAGAAGGTACAACTTACTTGTACAAACAAGTGATTTTAAAGTGCATTATACCTGGCTGCAAGAAAGCCAGTTGCAGAGAAGTAAGTAAGAGAAAGATAGCTAACAGCACCCCAAACCAAATGTATATGTGTGTTTTCCTGTATGTGTGTTCCAAGAAAAGGTGAAAGCACCAGGAGACATATCTTGGAGAATGCAATTGGATATGAAGATAAAAGCTTGAGTTTTAACACACATTTGTATATGACTTCACTATTACTTCAAGCACATATATTTTTTAAAAAAGTATTTATTTGAAAGTCTGAGTTATGTGGAGAGAGAGAGAGAGAATGAGAGAGAATATTCCATCCTCTGGTTCACTCCCCAGATGGCCGTTGCCAGCTGGGGCTGGATCAGGCTAAAGCCAAGAGCCAGGAGCTTCTTCCAGTCTCTCACATGGGTTGCAGGGGCACAAGCACTTGGGCCATCTTCTGCTGCTTTTCCCAGGCCATTAGCAGAGAGCTGGATCGGAAGTGGAGCAGCTAGGACTTGATCCAGCACCCATATTGGATATTGGTATCACAGGTGGCAGCTTAACCCATCACATCATGATGCCAGCCCCACATATTTTACTTTTAATGTTATAAAAATCAAATAAAGCCGGCGCTGCAGCTTACTAGGCTAATCCTCCGCCTTGCGGCACCGGCACATCGGGTTCTAGTCCCGGTCGGGGCGCTGGATTCTGTCCTGGTTGCCCCTCTTCCAGGCCAGCTCTCTGCTGTGACCCAGGAGTGCAGTGGAGGATGGCCCAAGTGCTTGGGCCCTGCACCCCATGGGAGACCAGGAGAAGCACCTGGCTCCTGCCATCGGATCAGCGCAGTGCACCTGCTGCAGCGCGCCGGCCGCGGCGGCCATTGGAGGGTGAACCAACGGCAAAGGAAGACCTTTCTCTCTGTCTCTCTCTCACTGTCCACTCTGCCTGTCAAAAAAATAAAAACTAAAATTAAAAAAAATCAAATAAAAATTTTAAAAGGAAAGGGATAAGGAAGTGATAATTTGAGAAATAATTTTATTGTGAATATTGCAATTTTTACTTCAAGGAATTATTTTTTCATTTATATTTTTATTGACTAGAAATTTTGAATCATAGGTTTTATCATTTAACCTTGAAATCTCAGGAAACTCTACTCCCATTTACAAATTAATGGAGATTCATTAAAATTTATGTAAGATAAACTCTCTTGAAAACATGTGCAGAAATCATCTTGCTTCCAGGCGTCAAAGTGAGACATATAATCTAGTAAGTGGAAACATGGAGGTTGTATAATCAATTTCCTTTGAAATAACCAACTTCTTTGAAGGAGTTTGTTATATAAATATATAACTCAAACTTTCATTCCTACTTTCTAAATTACAAGTTTTCTTGGCTAAAATTCAGTATGTTTTGAAGCTAATTTTGACCCCTAGAGTAGACGTTTCTCTTTTCTCATGTTAGCTGATGAGGTTTGAGGTTGTATCACTTTGCTTTATTCTGTAATCTAATTCTCCGTGACATATATTTATATATGTATTGAAAGGAAGACCCCTGCTAGGATTCCATTACTTTTGCCTTATTTAGGAACGGACGCAATGAAACTACTAACACTGGTACAGATTGTTTTCAGAAAGTTCATTACTGGAGACTTGCTTGTGTCTTCTCTAAAGGAGATGAATATTTATTTATTTGAAAGGTGAAGGTGGGGGGAAAGCAAGAGAGACTGACAGATCTATCTTCCATCTGCTAGATTACTCTCCAGATATCCACAATCCCTGTGGCTCGGCCAGGCCAAAGCCAAGAGTCTGGAACTCCATGGGATGTGGGTGTCCCAAGTGGGAAGTTAACCAGTGCACCAGATGCCTGCTCCTGAGCTGCAATTTATTCCTAAACAATTTTTATGTTACTTTTATACTTATAAGTAAAAAAAAAAAATCTTTATTTTCCTTTATGGTATGTATATGTATTCTCTATAAAACTGACATTAGTTTTTCAGTGAAGGGGAACTCCCTGAAGAATTACCAAACAAATCTCATTCACTGCTCTATTTGTTCATTACTAGGTTTTACATGAACATATAAACACAATAAATGGATAACAGGAGTAGATTGATAGACAAGCCTTCATAGCTTTTTTTTTTTTTTTTTAATCTTCATTGTTCTTTTCACCATTATTCCCAAGATACTTCCCACTGGAATTTACCTTAATAAGCACATTCAAATATATACTATTTGCTGAGGTGAAGATTACTGTAGCAGTGATGCCAGGGAAGTGATAAAGTCTAAAGGAATCCAGTTAACCTAGATTAAAAAAGGCCACACCTGTGTGTGCACAGGTGGGCGATTTCCATTTAGAATTCATAGTATCAAAATGATGCCCAACAAAAATATTTTAAGGGTTGTGAGAATAAAAACTAAATATACCAATCTTCAATAATTCTAATTTGAATTTCAGAAACATCAGAACAATCAAATTATTTGCAATTTTAAAGACTATTTAGTGAAGAAAGAAAGGCATAATGATGAGCTTCCTTGAACCCATAAGCTTTTAAAGAAACTGTTTGTGAAGGAGTTGCATTTGAGTACACAAATTATCAAAATTAAGATTGAGAAAAAACACAGTAGGTGTGCACTGAAGAAGCACTGCTCCTCACACAGGGCTTTTAAACACACATAGTCAGATGCTAGGTTTTTATCCCCTTTTGTAGCACCTCCCATGAACTTGGCAGGAAATTCAACCAAGTATACCATCACTTGTACACTTCTCCTAAACAAACACATGTACAGACGCTCTCACACCCACATGCAAACACATACTACCAGAAAAATCCTGACAGGTTTACTGCTGATAAATAAATCTAACCTCCCTTTGAGTTAAAAGCTCCCCAATTATGAAGTTTCTGAAAACCATCCCTACCGGTATTGTGTGTTTTGTTATGAAAATCCCTAAATAAAAAAAAAATAATGGAATTCTGGTGGGGATCTGAATTTTTTCTTCTTCCTCTCTGCCTCCCTCCCTTCCTTCCCCTATCCTTCTCTTCCCTTCTCATCCCTTTCCTTCTTTCTCTCCTTCTTAGGCCATCAGATGAAATTATGAACTGATTCCACGTATAAGAACTTCAGGGATCATCCTATTGAAATCAGAAATAAATAGGCTTATATTTATATTAATGAATAACTTAAATATGTTCTGTTGGTTGTCTGAAAGAACTTAATTCTGTTTACTATTGAAAACATGCTAGCTTTAGGGTTTGAAACAAATGATGACTAACGATGTAATACTGCACTCTGAAAAAAGGCAAGTCAATTTTGGAAAATGAAAAAGGAGAGTGTGAAAACCAGGTCTCTACCTTGTAAAGTCATGAAGGTGATAAATGTTGTAAAAAAAAAAAAAAGAGTATGATCTTACACAGTAATATAAAAATAATAAAATTTAATTTTGTTTTGGTTTTGGCTACACATTTTAGTTTCTTATCAAAACTACCCACATTTCTGTAATCTCATTTTTGCTTGACATTCATCATTTCATCATATCGCAACTCTGCTAAAATAGATTCACAGCTTTTCTTTATCAACGTTTTATCTCATTTCCAGATGTGGGCAAGGATGGAAAGGAAGTCGATGCCACATCAAGTTCACCCCTCCTGCTGCAGATCTTGTGTACATGCAGAATAGTAGGTGACATTGTGACTCAAAGAACTCTTTGTTTTGGAGCCTTTAATGTTTTTCACTGCATATTTGTCTCTTTCATTGGTTTGAAATTCCAGATTTATGGGCTCTTCTGGGTATTGGATTTGCTTTCCTGATGACTCATATTACTGTCGCCGTCTTGTGTTTTCTTGGGAAAAGAAAAGTGTCAGTAAGGTAAGTCAGCCCTTTAATTGCTGAATGAAATATACAGCAGAACAGTTTTCTGAAACATTTCATCTGCTGTATTTTCCTTTCACCCTGTATGAACTGCATGTAATTTTAAGGTTACTGTACACTACGAGTTTGTTTTCCTGGGCAGAAGCAGGAGCTGCCTAACAATGACCCGTCTCCTGTTTTTAGTAAGAAGTCCTTAAATTTGCTTTTAGGATTATGTTAAGAGCCAGCTTAAGGCCACTAAAAAAGAGCATGATGTTCTCCACAGAACCAAAAGACGATTCGGCTGGATGTACCACCTGGGTGTGTTGTCTGAGATTCTTGAATGAGTGGCCCTGGCCCCCAAATAAAATATTCATTCCTGTAATATCATATTCTCTCTACCAAACCCATTCCCACTGCAAACATTTTGGGTGGTAATATGGATCTTTGAAGGCAGAAAGTCAGCTGCTAGTCAAGTTCAAGATCCCTGGACAAGCCCAACCTGGGCCCAGCAATAAGAATACTTATTCTTAGCAAAAATCCAAAACCTTGCATACTCTATGCTTCAGCGGATTTAGCAGCTAGAATGTCAACAGAGAGCTGCCCTGGAGCCAGAAATGAACACAGCCTTAGCCACTAGAACTCCACTAGCACAGTGGCCAAGGTTATCTGTTACTGCTTGCAAAGCCTTTGCTGTGTCCACAAGCCCATGTGTGCATTTGTACACAAGAAGTGCAGGTGGTCCCACAGTCTGAGAATCACCAAACTGATTCCCAAGTCCCAGTTCCCTGTACATCTATTGGCCAGACTCTTCAAAACTCAGCTAAAATTCACATTGGGAAAGAAAAAGGAAATTGAGAAACGAGTTGTAAAATCTTACCTTAAAAACAAGGTTGGGCAACAAATGTTGATTGTTCTCTTCCTATTTTAAAGAGAAGTTTAAGCAGCCAGCTCCCTGATAACCTTCCCTTAATCCTCATTTGTGATCTCTTGTTCCACAAAGACCCTCAAGGGAGGCATCAAAAGAAAGCAACATTTTTCCCATGCTGGTCACATTTTTATTCCTCTCAAAATACACCACTCCATATCATTGCCCAGGGAGTGGGTGAAATCAGAGCTCCCTGCTCAGAGTGCTGTGAGAGGTATGCAGGGGAGCAACCTGGAGGTGATACATCCCTGGAGCCAGCAGCTAAGATGCATGCTATAAGGGGGGATAGAGTTTGCACTGAAATCTGAAGGAAGAAAAAATATGAGGGAAAGAAATGGGCTATCAAGAAAAGAAAAATTTTAAAATGTGTGCTTTCAGAATGGTGCACATAGCTGTAGAGTATCAGAAGGGAAGTATGTTGTAGAGATATTGTTAAGGGCTTTGGAAGCCCAAGAAAGAGATTTCAATTTATTCTAAAATAAAGAAGAAAAGGACAAGTGGTATCTTCTGTTTGTCCTCTCAGATCTGCCTTCCACTCTTCTCTGCCAAACAGGATGGAGAAGGGTAGCAAATGGGTCTAGATGCTGTCCTTTATGAACTGCATTAACAGACTCCCTCATCATCTGACTTGATGTTTGGCTGAGGTGGAGCATACATGAGGGCAGAGAAGGTGAACTAGGTATTTATACCGTGGCTTCTTCCTTGTGCTGGCTGTCTGAAATGTGGGTTCATCAGTAGACCCTACACACACTCAGCTGCCATCTCCTAGTCTCAGGAACCCTTTCTTTTTCTTTCTCCCAGGCTTATGGTGGCAACAGGCCTGGTGTTGATATCCCAGTGTCCTGCACCATTGCCTATGGTCTTCCTTATCATCAGGGCATTCCTCTGTAATTTGTCACTTTGTCAAACACTTCTCAAATTTTCCAATTTGAGAATGTCAGTTATTTCATGCCAGAGCTTTAACTGATAACAAGTCAGGGAAATGTTTAAATACAATGAAAGGCCTTGTCTAATTGTTTTTTCAAAGAACTTTCTGAAGGTAACTTGTATTTTACAGTTCTTTCCCAGTTCCAAAATTGAATTGTTTCAATGAAATGATGAGCTTCATTTTTGGGGGCTGAAATATTTCCTGTTCTAATGTAACTGCATTAAATCTTTCAGCTACTAGGATGTTTTCACCTAGACTAAGCAGTGTTCTACATTTATCTTTCCATTGCAATTTCCTTAAACAGTTAATGGTAAAAATTTCTAAAATGTAAAATTCTAGATTAGATACTTTATAAAACCATCTGTCTTGGATTCATTTGTTATACTTCTATGGGCTGGAAAATTTCTGGAAAAAAGGGACAGCATTGAATGCTCCACCCTTACCTAACATATGAAACACATAGGGCAAATGAAAAATTAGATGGCTGGAAGCTGCATATTTGACACAGCACATCAGAGTCTTGGAATTTGGGTTTTATGGACTGAATATATCCAAGATACAGAATGAGTGATGCCAACTGCCATCTACCAGAGTAATATTGGACAAGGACTTATTAGTCAAAGGGGAATAGAATGACTTTCCAGAGATTTGGAGTTTATTTTTCCTTTGGCCAGGAGAGTAAAACATCAGAAAGGAACATGTTCACAAAGGCTAAGTTCACAAGTGATACCCTCTTCAATTCTATCCAAGCCTTGGTCAGAAGTAACCTCCTCAACCCTGAACTTGGAAACTGCTTTGTTCTTGAGCTTGTTTTCACTCGGCACATTGACTTTTACTATCATGTCTCCCATAAAAGATGTGAGCAGATTCTGAGGGCAGAATCCTTGTCCTATTCATGGTCACAACTCTAAGTTCAACAACTGGCACATAGAAATTCATTGTCATAAATATTATTGAAGTCTGATTTCTCAGCCTGTCTAGATGAGGATGTTGGAATCCAAAGTAACATTTTATATCCCAAGTATAATACTTTACTTGGTCTTCATGCTACAGAATTATCTGCAAAAGAATCCTGGCAGATGACATGTGGGATATCATTGTTAGTTATTCATCATTGTTAGTTATCCTAACATCATTGTTAGTTACATGTTAGTTACCCTAACATCATTGTTAGTTATTGACCATTCTTCATTCCAGTCTAAGGAAGCTGAAAGCAAAGCTTAAAAATTGTAACTGATACCTACCTGTGTGGCCCTTGGCAGAGCCATTATTGGAGTTAAGCATGGCCTATCACGTCAGTACATGATCGAATGTAACTCCTAGAATATGAATGGTAGACAAGAGGGAATACTAGAAACTAACGCATACAAGCATTCATAACTATGGAATGAACTGAGCATCAGAAAACCTGGACATTTTAGGAGGACAGGAAATGGTATTTTATTAAATCAGTGGCTGCATGTAGTCTGCCCACTACTGTTCTCATGCCAGGCTCTAATTTAGATAACCATATGTGTAAGATTTTGCCCTGGGGCTTTGGAAGAGGAGTGTATCGCATCTGACCACCTACTTATCAAATTTACTTATAATGATATTATTATTCTATTTTTCTTAGAAAGGTCAATTTTAAGTGAGTATTATAAATACTTTACCAGAAAGTAATATCCATATTTATCAAAAGAATAAAATTAGAAATTTCACCTGGATTTCTGATTTCCTATTTTAACTAAATAACTGATAATCTTTTAACCAATTCCTTGTTATTTCACTACACAAAATTGGCTCACATGGGTGTGTCAGGAATACACATCTGGCATGCCGCAGAGTTTATTGGTATTGTACCCGTATTTATTGTTTGGTAAATGTCCTAAGTTCTAAATCTATTGTCATCGCACACAAACTCCAGAGTGTAAGGAATAATATCTGAGCAAAATAGGAAAGATCACTTTACTGTACAAGAACTCATGTTCAAATTATTTATCCTGTAGATAGCCATTTCACCATTAGCATTTCCCCAGCATAACAGGTATCTCTATTTGGCAGACAAAGTCCCCAGAACCATGCTCTTGGCATTTTTCAGCACCTTTCCTCTGTTCACTGTTAAACTTCCATAGCAGGAAGACAGGGTTCCAGTCCTTGACATTTCTAGGTTGCATCTGTTTTCTTCTTAAGCAAGCAGAGTAGATTAATGTTTTGTATGAAAATAAGACACTCCTTGAAAGAGGTAAGCTGTTTAAATGAACCGGACAGGAAGGCTGTCACGATAAGTGAGGTGTGTATAACTAGCAAATCACACAGCTTTACTGTGGCATGTAGCAAATACATTCAGCTCCTTTTGCGGGAGACTAAACATTCTAAGTGTTATACTTTATTAATGTTGCAGAGCATAAGGAAGTGGATCAGCTTAATTTTTCTTTAGTAATTGCTGTTATTCTCCTGATAGACTCTCTCCTGCTTCCAAGTCTTTGGCCACATCATCTCTCTGTAAAAGTATCCTGGGAGATACGTCTACAACTTCACCAGTATGTTTACTGGGTTGGAATTTTAAGCTCACTAATAAATTAAAGGACAGAACGAAAGCTTATTTTCACCTTAGAAAAATAAACACAGCTGGCGCCGCGGCTCACTAGGCTAATCCTCCACCTTGCGGCGCCGGCACACCAGGTTCTAGTCCCGGTCGGGGCACCAGATTCTGTCCCGGTTGCCCCTCTTCCAGGCCAGCTCTCTGCTGTGGCCAGGGAGTGCAGTGGAGGATGGCCCAAGTGCTTGGGCCCTGCACCCCACGGGAGACCAGGATAAGTACCTGGCTCCTGCCATCGGATCAGCGCGGCAACACGCCAGCCGCGGCGGCCATTGGAGGGTGAACCAATGGCAAAAGGAAGACCTTTCTCTCTGTCTCTCTCTCTCTCACTGTCCACTCTGCCTGTCAAAAAATAAAAAAAATAAAAAAAAAAAAACACAGAAATCAGAAACTCTGTGCAACCATGCATTTGAGGCAAACATTTATTAAGGATCTGTTGTGTGCTAGTCACTGTGTGGGGGCTGGAAATATAAAAATAATAATTTATATTCTAGTGTAGAAAACATATAAAAGCAAACAATCTTAGTATAGCAACAAGCCGATATCTAATGCATGCAGCCACTTCACAGAGTGCTGGAGAAGCACACGTAGAGGACAGCCATGCTATTTTTGGTGTGAAGATAATGCAGTAGAGATTGAGAAAGGACTTAGTGAGGAGATGCTGTTTTGCCCAACTCTAGAGTCTTGGGCTGAAATCCAGCAGGTGGCAAAGAATCTCAAGAAAACACAACAGGTGCAATGGCACAGACTGACAGAGGCATGGCTAGTGTGAACAAATATATCAGGCACCAAGGCTAGTGTGCTGCAGCGAGTTAAGCCATTGTCTACAATGCTGGCTTCCAACATCAGAACCCATTTGAGTCCTGGCTGCTCTTTTTCCAATCCAGTTTCCTGCTAATGTGCCTAGGAAAGCAGCAGAAGATAGCCCATATACTTGGGCTCCTGCCCCCAAAATGGGAGTCCCAGATGGAATTCTAGGCTGTTGGCTTTACCTGGACCAGCCGCAGCTAGCACTTCTACAGCCTAAGGAACTTCAAGATGGCCTTTTCTTATTATTAGTTCAGCTTCATATTACATTATTTTTAGCACTGTACTTTTTTCATTAATATTTTGAAAAATTAATATTGGGCCAGTGCCGAGGCTCACTTGGCTAATCCTCTGCCTAGGGTGCCGGCACCCTGGGTTCTAGTCCCAGCTGGGGCGCCAGATACTAGTCCCGGTTGCTCCTCTTCCAGGGCAGCTCTCTGCTGTGGCCCAGGAGGGCAGTGGAGGATGGCCCAAGTGGTTGGGTCCCTGTACCCGCACGTGAGACCGGGAGGAAGCACTTCACTCCTGGTTTCGGATCGGCGCAGCGCCGGCCACAGCAGCCATTAGGGGAGTGAACCAACGGAAGGAAGACCTTTCTCTCTGTCTCTTTCTCTCACTAACTCTGCCTGTCAAAAAAAAAAAAAAAGAAAGAAAAAGAAAAATTAACATTGAGATCACCTAATACCTCTATTATTTACCTGGGTTTATTTAGATCTAAATACAAAATATGTTTGCTTTCTAGAATGCGCTTACTTTTGTGTCCTTTTTAAAAAAAATCTTAAGGTAATACATTCATGAAGATAAGTATACTGGCTAGATATTTTGTCTCTCAAGCGTTTATACCAGATAATAATCTGAAAATGAATATGGTATATTTCAGTGTAATATTTCTTTCTTTTGTTTTTGGTTGTCCTGTGTGCCTTAAGGAAAACTGAGAGAACTGGTAACTGTGCCTTTGTTAATCCAATCTATGGCAATTGGAGCAACCCAGAGAAAACAGAGGTAAGTAACAATGGTCAATGGTGAGTGGTATTGTTTCAGAAGCGGACCACACACACACACACACACACACAAAACAGGTGTTTGGTATAGGGTATAGCAGTTTAGCCACCAGTTGGGATGCCCTCATCCCATGCTGGTGTGTTTGGATTTACTTTTTTTTTTTTTTTTTTTTTTGGCAGGCAGAGTTAGAGAGAGAGAGAGAGAGAGAGAGAAAGGTCTTCCTTCCGTTGGTTCACCCCCCAAATGGTGCAGTGCCGATCCGAAGCCAGGAGCCAGGTGCTTCTCCTGGTCTCCCATGCGGGTGCAGGGCCCAAGGACCTGGGCCATCCTCCACTGCCTTCCCGGGCCACAGCAGAGAGCTAGCCTGGAAGAGGGGCAACCGGGACAGAATCCAGCACCCCAGCTGGGACTAGAACCCAGGGTGCTGGCGCCGCAGGCAGAGGATTAGCCAAGTGAGCCGCGGCGCCAGTGTGTTTTAGTTTAAATCCTGGCTCCACTCCTGATTCCATCTTCCTGCCAATGAACATCTTGGGAGTCAGCAGATAATAGTTGAAGTAGTTGGGTTCATGTCACCCACATGGGAATCTGGATTGAGTTACCTGCTCCTGGATTCAGCCTGGCACAGCTCAGCTCATTGTAGATACTGGGAAGTCAAACAGTGAATGGTGTATTTCTCTCTCTGCTTCTCAAATATATATTTTTAAAATAACCCAAATATGACATTTTTTACAAAGGGGGAAGGCGTAATATTAATCTATTTGACTAAAGAAAATGTTATCATTTTTTAATAATTAAATACAAATGGTGTAAGAATTAAAGTGAGATAGTTTAGAAGTTATTTTTGTAGTATTATCTCAGAAACTTATACTGTCTACGATGTTACACACTCTACTGAAGAGATGGGTTTTTCTGGCATTCAGATCTGTGCTTGTCATCATGCACGGACACAGGTTTAAATCCGAGACCCAGTTTCCCACCTGCCTCTGAGGGGTCTTACAGTGTGTATGCATGTGACAGTAACTGATGATCTGAACCTTGGAAGTGCTTTCTTTTATTTTCTATAAAGGAATACAGAAAAATTATTCCTTTTTCACAGTCCCTTTTCCTTCCATAAAGAATGCCAAGAGAAGAAATTCTACAACATCTCTTGACCTTTGTTGCTGTTTTGATTCTGTTTCAGAAACAAGTGACTTAACATTCATTAAGCCATATTCACTGTGCCTAACATTTTGACTGGAAAATATACTTCTCCAAAATGTTGTTCTAAAATCTCTTAAACAGAACTCTCATAAGGTGATAAGGAAATTGAAAGAATAGTGTAATAAACTGGCAGGGAGCCATCAACCAACATTTTAAGACCATCTTGGTTCACTTCCCAGCCATTCAATCCCTTGACTCACCAGAAGGTTTTTAAGTAAAGCCCTGATATCATTAAATTCAACTGTAAAGCCTTCACTTGTAACTCTAGCAGATAAGGGTTTTTTCATATTACAGCGAAAGTACCACATATAAATATTTAAAAATTTCTGGATACCTTCAGATATTCAGTGTTCCAGCTGCTCCAGGTATCCTATAGATAAGTAGGAGATTTAAAATTTTTGAATTCTATTTATTCATTTGAGAGACAGAGAGAGACAAAAAAAAAGAGGTTCTCTTCTGCTGGTTCACTCCCAATATGCCTGCAGTGGCCAGCACTGGCTGGGCCAAAGCCAGAAGCCAGAAACTCAAGCGAGGTATTAGTCCACATGGGTGACAGAGACCCAACAACTTGAGCCATTTTCTGCTGCCTCTAGTTAAGAGTTTTACATGTCAATTTGTATTGCTATTGTTATCATATTTTTTTTATCTGACAGGTAGAGTTATAGACAGTGAGAAAGAGAGATGGAGAGAAAGGTTTTCCTTCCATTGATTCACTCCCCAAATGGCAGCAACAGCCAGTGCTGAGCCAATCCGTAGCCAGGAGCCAGGTGCTTCTCCTGGTCTCCCATGGGGTGCAGGGCCCAAGCACTTGGGCCATCCTCCACTGCCCTCCCAGGCCACAGCAGAGAGCTGGACTGGAAGAGGAGCAACCAGGACTAGAACTGGCGCCACAGGCAGAGGATTAACCAAGTGAGCCATGGCAGTGGCCCCTGTTACCAGATTTTTTAAATCAGGACCCATGTAAGATATAGGCATCCCAATTGATAGATGTCTTTTTTTTTATTTTTTTTATTTTTTTTTATTTTTGACAGGCAGAGTGGACAGTGAGAGAGAGAGACAGAGAGAGAAAGGTCTTCCTTTGCCGTTGGTTCACCCTCCAATGGCCGCCGCTGCAGCCAGCGCACCGCGCTGATACGATGGCAGGAGCCAGGAGCCAGGTGCTTCTCCTGGTCTCCCATGGGGTGCAGGGCCCAAGCACTTGGGCCATCCTCCACTGCACTCCCTGGCCACAGCAGAGAGCTGGCCTGGAAGAGGGGCAACCGGGACAGAATCCAGCGCCCCGACCGGGACTAGAACCCGGTGTGCCAGCACCGCAAGGTGGAGGATTAGCCTATTAAGCCACGGCGCCGGCTAGATGTCTTTTACAACTCTTTTAATCTCCAGATTTTATTTTTCTCTCCTTTTTCTCTAGCATATTAGTTGAAGAAATCACATGGGTCATTTTATGGAACTTCCCCCTTTTTCAATTTCTGTTATGATAGTTATTTCATGGGAAGTAGAATTAAAAGATACTTATTTTGGCATAAACAAATTTTGGTATCAAAAAGTTTATAAACAATGCCTATTATGAAAAAACTTCCCAGGATTTCAAAGTTTCTGTGTACAAGAATAAACTTCTCTTTTCATTCCCTTTTTCCACAGAACTTTTTAGGTTTCCTCATATACCCTGTAAACTATGTTTCTATCAACTTAAAACTCTTGAATTTATATTTTATTTCATTTAACCTAAGTGTACTCAATACAGCAGACTTGTTACCAGAGAAAGAGGTAGTCAAAATGCAGGCTACTGCATTCCTCTGTCTATCAGGGTGAGGTTGAGGCAGTGGTGCCAGTGTGCAGAGGGCCCCAGAAACACATCAGAGCTACACCTGTACCAGGGGTTCAGGCAGCCTGGGCTGGAGGGGCTACAGGGATAGACAGCCAAGCTCCAGCTACTGCTCCAGTGAAATCCATCTGAAGCCTGCTGTATTCTGGGCAGGTTTGTTTTTTAAACATTGCCTAAAATCTTACTTTCCAATGTGTTTCTCCTCTTAGAGTTCTGTCTACTCGTTCTCCAACCCAGTATATGGCACAGCACCAAGAAGCTTGGAAACCATGTCTCATCATCTCAAATAGCAGAATCAAGATCAAGTATGATCCACTATGTGTACTTCATACAAAATTCTGTACTCTAAATTCCTACAAAAATGTATCTTCCATGATAGTAGAGATTCAAAATTCTAATGTGATTATAGTTTTTATAAAAGATCTTAATACACTGCCTTCATGGAACCCAAATCTGTACCTTATCTTCATTGTATATTTGCATAATTTAATACAGTGTTCTAATTAAGCATATTTTTTGATTTTTATATTGGTAATATTTTAAGGTAATGAATCAAGTTGTTTCAAATATTGAATATAAAAAAAGATTTAAAAGGCATATTTCTTTTTCAAAAGACATAAACAAAGGCAAACTGACTTGGTAAACAAACTAGCAGAAAGGACCAATCATTGTAATTCTAACCACCATAATCGTAAGTTATTGTTACATTTTTTTAAGTGTGTGATAAATTATCACCCTGTATCTCCCTTTTTCAAATAATCATTTAAAACTTTTATGTAAATATGAAGCTACTTCAAACATTTGTGGAAAATAAGGTAAGTTTGTTTCGATGCAAAAAGTATTCAAATCCATGCATATGTATATGTACTGATCAAATTACAATCAGCATTTCCACCTCCTTATTGTTTGTTTGGGGCCTTCAAGCTCCACTATTTCAGTTCTTCATAAATCATGTAAGGTAACCACGAGCTATGGTCATCCTACTGTGCTGTGGAATTCTAAGAGTTATTCTGTGTTTTGGTACACATTCATTTTCCAACGATCTCTATTCTGTCCCCATACTTCTCAGCCTCTAGTAATCACTGCCCTATATTCAGGTCAACTTTTTCTTGGGCTTCCATATATGAGAGAACATGCAGTATTTATCTTTCCATCCCTGGTTTTTTTCCCTTAATGTTCTCCAGTTTTGTATATTTTACTGCAAATACCAGGGCTTCATTATTTTTTGAGCTAAGTAATATTCATTGATATTTATCCATTTTATCTTTGTTATTGTAAATATTAGCACAATAAACAAACAAGTACAGGTATCTCTGATATGACTCTACTTCCTTTGGATATATAACTAGAAACAGGAAGTTAGATCATACAGTAGATGTATTTTTTTAAGAAACTTCCATACTATTCTCCAAAATAACCATATAAATTCACATTCTCACCAACAAGTATATAAGGAATTCCTTTTCTCCATATCATCACCAGCATTTGTTATTTTTGTCTTTTTAACAGTAGTCATTCTATCTTGGGTGAGATGTACTCTTGATTTGCATCTTCCTGATGACCACTGACACTGAGCATTTTTTCATACAGGTATTGGCCATCTGTATTTGTTCTTTCGAGGAATGTCTATGGAAATCACTTGTCTATTTGAAACTGGGTTGCTTTTTGTTATTTGTTTATGAGTTCCTTTGATTTTCTGAATACCAACTCTGTCAGATAATATCAAATATTTTCTTCAAAATATTGCTTCTGTTGATGATTTTGCAAGTAGTCTTGTGTTTAGTGGTTGATGTATATTAAATGATTATTGTATTCATGGGATAAATTCCATGTGATAATGGTGAATGATCTTTTTGATGTGCAGTTCACTTTGATTCGCTAGTATTTTGTTGAAAATGTTTCCATCTATTTTCTTTAAGGAGATAATTTTTTTTTTTTTGTCTTGTCCTTGTCTGGTTTCTGTATCAGGGTAATCATGGCTTCATAGAATGAGATTGGAAGGAGTCTCTCTATTTGAATTTTTTGCAATAGTTGAAGAAATGGCATTAGTTTTTCCTTACAGGTTTGGTAGAACTCAGCAGTAAAGCTATCTGGTCCTGGATTGCATTTGTTGTGAAATGTTTTAAATTACATAGTCGATCCTGTTACTGGGCTCCAAGTTTTCTATGTCATTGTGGTTAAACTTTGGTAGACTATATGTGAAGATTTCTTCAGATATGATGAGTTGTTGGTTTTATAGTGTTCAATATAGTCCACAGTAATCTTTTTTATTTCTGTGGTAGCAGTTACGGTGTTGCCTTTTCATCTGATTATACTGAGTCTTTTTTCAAGGTTACTCTAGCTAGAGTTATAAACTATCTTTTTAAAGAATCAAGTCTTCATTGATACTTTGCTGTGATTTTTTTGTTTGTATTTACTTTAAGGATTCCTTTGAGAAGGAGAGTTACACAGAGCTGGGAGACAGAGAGGTCTTCATCCACTGATTCACTTCCCAAATGGCTGCAATGGCCCAAAGACTTGGGCCATTTTCCACTGCTTTCCCAGGCCATTTGCAGGGATCTGGATTGGAATTGGAGCAGCTGGGACTCAAACTAGTGCCTATATGGGATGCCCATGACTTATGCAGGGGCTTAACCTTCTACACCACAGTGCTGGCCCCTTTTTTAACTTATTTAGGACTTGGCTGATTCTTATTTTCCAGACCCTTGAAGTGTATTAGTAGAGTATTTGAGATTTATGTTTTAATGTAACTGCTTATTGCTATAAGTGCTCTTATTAATACATTTTCTATGTCAATTTTTGGTAGTTGTATTTTCATATTGTTTCAAGAATTTTAAAATTTCTCTTTTCATTTCTTCACTGTCCCATTATTCAATAATATGTTGCCATGCTCAGTGAATTTGTATAATTTCTCAATGTTTGATTTCTAGTTTTATTGCATTGTAGTTAGAAAAAAAATAAGATTTTCATTTTTTTTCTGAATTTGATAAGACTTGTTTTATGGCCTAATATTTGGTCAATGGTAGCAAATGTTCCGGGTGCTCATGAAAGGACTTTAACTCTGAAACTATTGGAGGAAATGTTCTGTAAGTGTCTGTGAGGCCCATGTGGACTATACAGTGGAGTGGGAAATGTCCAGCCCAAATGCTATGTAAGGTCATGAAATATTTGGTCTGGCCCTACCAAGGCAACTGCAGGCAGGATTTGAAATTCAATAACAATTAGTCTGCTACAGATTTAAGTTGGTAATTTTGTATGTCCTGTAAATAACATTATAAATATCCAAATGGTCTTTGGCAAAAAAAAAAAAAAAAAAAAAAAAGATTCCCCATCTGTTACTTTACCTCTGATGTTCCCTTAAAAATATGTTTAAAAATTATTTGAAAGGTAGAGTTACAGAGAAGCAGAGAGAGAAAGAGAGAGAGAGAGAGAGAATCTTCCATCCGCTGGTTCACTTCTCAGATGGCCACAATGGCTGGAGCTGAGCCATCCGAAGCCAGGAGCCTAGAGCTTCTTCTGACTCTCCCAAGTGGGTGGGTACAGGGGTCCAAGGACTTGGGGTCATCTCCCGCTGCTTTCTCAGGCACATCAGCAAGAAGCTGGATCAGAAGTGGAGCAGTGGCTTTACCTGCTACACAATAGCACCGGCACCTCAATTTTTAATCTAGATAATCTTCCCATTGTATAAGTGAGATATTAAAGTCACTCACCATCATTGGACTATATAGCTTGTCTCTTTACAATAATGGTTGTGTAAACTGGGTGCTCTTATATCTGCATTAGGTGAAGTTATATTTATAGTCATTATGTCTTACTGAATCCCTTGATCATTATAGTTTTTTTTTTTTTTTGTCCCTTTTAGTTTTTCTAGGGTGAGTGTAGCTATTCCTACTCACTTTTTATTTCTGTTTGTGTGGAATATCTTTTTCTATCCTTGTACTTTCACTCTCCATGTCTTTACTGGCAAAGGGAGTTTCTTGTAGGGAGCATATCATTGGGTCTTTTTTTATACATCCAGCTGGTCTGTATCTTTTAATTTTATTTAGGCCATTTATATTAAAGGTTGTTATTCATCAGATTTTCCTCCCTAAGTACTACTTTTTAATATCCTTTGTTCCTTGCTTCCTCTTTTGTTGTTCTTCATGGCTTGGTGGTTACTGCATTGGGAAGGTTTCAGTATATTCTATTTTACATTTGTCTGCTCTTCTGATAGACTTCATACTTCAATGAGTTTCCAAGAAAGCAGTTATCTGCCCTTTGCTTCTGGAATGCAGGGCTCCCTGAAGCAGCTTTGGTAAGGCTGGTCGGCTTTTGCTTGTTGTGGATACACTTTATTTCTCCTTCATGAAGGAAAAGTGTTTACTTATCCTATAGGAAGGATATCTTTGCTGGGTAGAGTTTTCTTTGTGGGCAAGGGTTTTTTTTTTTTTTTTTTTTTGGTTTGTTTCAGTAAGTGAAATACATCATTCCATTCCCTCCTGGCCTGTGAGGTTTCAACAGAGAAGTCTGCTGTTAGTGTTACAGAGGTCTCCTTAAATGTGGCTTGATGATTTTCTTATGCAGTTTTAGAGTTCTCTCTTCATGTTGTACTTTTTTTTTATTATGACATGCTTCATTGAGTATCGTTTTCTACTCTTATCTACTTGGGGTGCTATGTCCCTTCAGTAGCATATCTTTACAACAGCTAGGAAAGTTTTCAGCTATTATCATGGTTTCTGATGCCTTTTCCCTTCTGTTTGCCTTTAAGGGACCACCAGAATTCAAATATATGCTCATTTAGTGGTTTCTCAAAGATTGTGAAAGGTTATCTCCATTATTTTTTGTTGTCGTTTTATGGTCTGACAGGGATACTTCATAAGACATATCTTCAAATTTAGAAGAAACTTCTCCAGAGCAAAGCTGGGATGTAGACTCCTCATGGTTCCCCTCATTGGGCTCCAAGCCTATGTTTTATTATAACATTATTAACCATGCATAGGCCTAAGAAAGCACACAAGCTGTATTTGAAAACTGATGGGTAAATTAAATGGATATTTTGTACAATTCATTTAAAGAAGATATTCTTATGAATATGACTGTGTATATACAAAACCTTACCAAATATGAAAAACATCAGAAGCTACCCCACATTGACTTTTCTACTGTAGGCTGCTTGCTTTGGAAATAATTCCTGTATCCTTGCTTTGCAAGCTGATAATAGCTCTATGCATTTGTACACAAATTTTATATATTTTATTTATACATATAAATATATATATGCTGTATATTTCTGCAGAAATTGTATATTCTAAATTTTATTAGGATGAGTATGAGAAGTTTATATATATCTTAATTCTAGGTTGCTTGGTTTTTTAGCTGCCCAAAATATTGTATTTTAATAAAAACTTGGAAAATTTATATAAAGTTGTATTAACAGTAACATATCCATGATGTAACAAAAACTAATAGAACTCCAGTAAAAATTGTAAAAAAAATGCTAACACCTAAGGGGAAAAAATCAAATAACAGAGATAATGCACAAACAGTCAATGTCAGAGATGGAAATGATATAATCACCACATATCTTATAAAACAGAAGGAAAATGAAGATCTTATTTTACAAAAAAAAGATAATATCAAAATCTGGAGGAAATAAATTCCTAGAAAGTGCTACTTTCTAAGAATAGCATAAGAAATAGATGAGTTCAGTAGACTTATAACCAACTGACCCATACTTAGCTATATCCTTTCAAACAAGGCTGTTATTTATTATAAAATTTGTTAGTGAGTTTTATGAACTAATATCAAGTTTAATAAGGACACCATAATTATGATACAAACTGTAACACAGACATCGTAAGAAAGGGAAATTTTGCTCCTGGTCTTGGAACTGCCTCCTCCCCATCTCACCTCGGGTCTCTTCACGGAAAAACAGGCCATTGCTAAACCCACTACCCAGGATCTGTAGGCTGCTCATCTGTACCACCACAGAGATGACAGCCCAGGTGTCAACATCAAAAGGTACCAAGCTGTGGTATTCTCGTCCAGGATATGCTCCATATTTTCCAAAATTAAGGATTGACTAAAATCAATCAAATTTAAGTTTTTCAGAAAAAAAATCATTGAAGCAACAAAATATTGATTTTTCTGAAAGCGTTCTATGATATCAGAACAGACTTTAAGATACTTGTATTCTTCTTGATCTTATAAACAAAACTCATTAAAAGTTAATGAACAGGGCCAGTGCTGTAGCGTAACAGGTAAAGCTGCCACCTTCAGTGCCGGCATCCCATATGGGCGCCAGTTCAAGTCTCAGCTGCTCCACTTCCAATCCAGCTCTCTGCTATGGCCTGGGAAAGCAGTAGAAGATGGCCCAAGTCTTTGAGCCCCTGCACCCGTGTGGGAGACTCAGAAGAAGCTCCTGGCCTAGGATTGGCACAGCTCCAGCTGTTGCAGCCACCTGGGGAGTGAACCATTGGATGGAAGACCTCTCATTCTCTGCCTCTCCTCCTCTCTCTGTGTAACTATGACTTTCGAGTAAATAAATAAATCTTTAAAAAAAAAAAAGGCAATTAACATTGAGTTAGCAAAGGAGCCATCATCATAGAACAGCAGGTTAAGTGACCACTTGCATTGCCAGCATCCTATACCTGAGCACTGATTCAAGTTCCAACAACCCTTCTTCTGTTCCAGGTTCTTGCTAATGCACCTGGGAACTCATATGGGAAACTAGGCTGCATTTCCTGACTCCTGGCCCAGCCTTAGCTATTGAAGTGTATTTGGGGAGTAAACCAGCAGATGAAAAATATCTCACTCTTTCAAGTACATAAATCTTTAAAAAATAAATGTCAGTATTTGCCAAATTTTGCATACATTTGATATAACACAATCCAATAAATACAATTCCATTTGACTTTGACCTTCCTAAATCATTCTGTGATTTCTCAGGGTGGTGATGCTGCTATTCTCACAAATCAACTTACAAAGAGGGCCTTACTTTTATTTCAAGGCAAATGCTCAATTGTATTAAAAAAAAAAAAAGGACTCAATACAATCCATCAATATGCACATGGAAACATTTTTCAGAACATGTAGGGGATTAAATGCTAAAACAGACTATGGTAGAACTCAATATTATAATCATTAATATAAGAAGGATAATTTATGTCAGTGCACCTGAAAATAAATAACCTTTTCCCATCTGAAAAAGCAAAGAAATGGAGCAAGTGCCATGGTGCACTGGGTTAAGCTGCCACATGGGATACTCACTTGAGACTGAGTCCCACCTCAGCTTCTGATCCAACTTTCTGCTAATGAACCTAGGAGGCGGCAGATGATGGCTACAGTACTTCAATGCCTGCCACCCACATGGAGAACCCAGATGTAAAGAAACAGATGGCAAATTTCTCTTTCCCTCTCTGCCTTTCAAATATGTAAATAAAACTTTAATTTTTTTTAAAAAGGAGAAAGTATTCCTGTAAATGACATTTACTCTGGATAGATAAGTGGCACACTGGTGCCCATGTACAATTCTATTCTCTGGCTAGGGAACATTCTTCTAACAGTTTACAATTCAACAGCTTCCTGTAGTGATGATGTAAACAAAGTACTGATGCAAGCTTAGGACTCTTCACATCACTATAGATCCCGTAAGGGAGGGAAATTCAAAAAGTTTCTGGGAAAATGAATTTACAAGTTTCTGGCATAGACAATTGGCACAGTAGACACTGGTTGGGACCCCTGCATTTCATGTCAGAGTGCCTGGGTTCAAATCCTGGCTGTTCCTAATTTCAGCTTCTTGCTAGTAGGTACCCTGAAAGGCAACGGTGGTAGCTCAAGTCGTTGTGTTCCTGCCACTCATGTGGGAGATCCAGATTGAATACTTGCCTCTGGCTGGCCCCAGGTGGTGCAAGCATTTCAAGAGTGAATCCACGACATTTCTCAGATAACTAAGTGAATAATAATTCACAAGATAAGCTTCAAAATTTTTGGTACCAAAATAAACTTATGTTTAATTGTCTCATACAGTTTTCATCACCTTCTGGAAGATCCCTCTTATGCGTGGATATCAAAAATTTTGGCACAATTGTATTCTCTGTGAACCTTTTGAACTATTCTCGTCTATCTATAAAGCGACAGAAATTCTGTCAGATTATAAAACTGAAACCTAAAGCCTTCTGTTGACTCCCAGATCACCAGTCTATACAACTCTAACACAGTTTACCATGACCCTCACAAGAATCACCTCTGTACCCTTTTACAGCCGAGCCAAGTAGATCAGTGGTCCCTGGGGCTCAGCACCCTACTGGCTACATGTCTAGGTCACCTTCTCCAGTGGCGCACAGTTCCTGGCTACAGGGAACTTTACTGCTCAGGAAAGGCCCCTTGTAAGTCTAGAAGCAGAGACTATCCTCACGTGTAAAATAGATTCAGGACCTTAAAGACACTTAAGATGAAATTCTCAGAGAAGAGGAGACTCTTTGTCCCCTTTATCATCAGCTTTCACACAGCTAATATTGGCTTTTCATTCTTAATACAGTGCCATTAGAAAATATAAGGTTTTTATAGTCCCTAGATCACTATAATAATCCCCATAGTTTTTAAATAAATTTTATGTCTCCCTACACAATATAGTTATGTTACTGAGGCCTGCCTCTGGGTGATCATTTCTACCTGATGTTATAGAAGGAGCTGTGACGATGGGCACCTCAACATCACACAATTCAGGTTGTCCTCCTTTAAGGGGCCGAACCCATACTACTGGAGCTATTGCTCTTTGTCACTCTGCCATGCCATGACTTGAAAGACAATGAGGCACTGCTGCTTCTGATATGCCTTACTCTGTTGCAGTATTTAGAGGAGGAACTGAAGAGAAAGAAAAAGATTTCAGAACACCAGCTAGGTCATTGTTCCCATGCACAGTTTAAAACCACCAGGGGGCCAAAGCTCCGGACAAATGTAGACTAATTAGCACAAGACAAGAGCCAGTGTCTGATGTGTTCTATGAATCACAGTGCAGTGATAGCTCTAATTTGGAAGCTGAATAAATAGCACCAGAGAGCTCAGTGCCAGGGCTAAGCAGGGAAGCCAACTGGAAGCCACAGGGAGATGGGGGTGAGAGCAAGGGGAGCAGAGAGGGGGAAGGAGAGTCCCAGAGGGAAGGAGGAGAGGCGGGAGAAGATGAAACCCTCTGGGCTGCAGAGAAGAAAGGGCGTTATTTATGGACATCCTAAAGAGCACACACACCCACACCCACACCCCTACAGATGAAAAGATGCCAGACACAAGTTGCCATCTCTGGGCACCTTTTAACTTGGCACCGTATTTGGCTGCCTTCACACTTACCTCACCCCAGCACAGGGGCTTCTTAACAGCCTGGGTGCTGCTGATAACCTCTGGGCTTTGGGTTTCAATTCATTTGAGTTAAATCTGCCTGAGTGTTACTGATGCACTCTGTTCATTATGCTGTGACTCACACACGTGGAGAAAGAAGGTGCCCAAATGGCCAAGGCTGCAGTGGAAACACGGGAGAAGTCAGGAAGGAGAAAAGTCGCTGGGGGCGAGAGGGGCAGGACCCTTCTTGGGAAAGGACAGCAGTGGGGGCGGGGCGGGTTAGGCGCTCCTAAAATGTAATCCAAGCAGAAAGGACCATCATGTAGATGCTTGTCCATCAGAGCCTCAGTTTGTCTCCAGCTTCCTCTTCATGCAGACACAGGAGGCAGCAGCAATAGCCCCGCCCCGTTAATCAGGTCCCTGCCACCCCCTTGCAAGGCCTGGCTTGAGTTTCCATTTCCTGGCATTGATCTGACCCAAGCATTTTATGGGCATCTGGGGACTACACCAGGGGATGGGGGCTCTCTCTGTTTAAAAGCCCCAACATTTAAACCACCAATGATAAACCTGATTATTTTAGATGCCTCACACTAAGACACTGGGAGATGCCCTTAAGTCATATGCCCATTCAGTAAAAAGACATGGATAACACTTGAGAGGCAGGCCTAAGCTTTGGATGTGCATCCCTTCCCGAAGTACACTTCTGATTCAACTTGCTGCTAATGCCTCTGGGAAGCAGCAGACCATGGCTCAAGTGCTTGAGTCTGTGGGCAGACACAGATGGCATTCCTGGCTCCTGGCGTTGTCCTGGTCCAGTGGACAAAACACCTCTATGACTGTCTCTCTGCCTTTCAAATAATTAATTTCTTTAGAAAAAGAATGTATCAAGTTTTTAAAAATTACTTGACTCCTGTGCCAGATCTGAAACTCAGGGCAAATGAACAAACCTAAAAATGTTACCTATTCTTCTTGCACATTTCCACTGTCCTATCACAAGAGGTCTCCAATGAGGAACATGGCAGGCTATCCACTGGGATGACATTTCTTATCATTTCCAATTTATTTTCTATACTATAGGCACTCCTACAGTAGCACAGGCAAATACAGTGTAAGTAAGCAATGTGGCATGGAAACCTTAACATTGAGTTTTCTGTCAGGCACTCTGCTAGCCACTTTCCATGAATCAACTCATTTAATCCTCAAAGTCATTGAGGCAAGGATTGTTATTCTCACTTTACAAATGAGAAAACAAAGGCCCAGGGGATAGCCCTCTAGAGGTCACAGCTAGGAAGCAGCAGAACCAGAATACTTAAGGGAAAGAGCAGCACACAGGAAAAAGCAGCAGGAAAAAGATGGAGAGATGCTAGACTTAAAAACAAACACCACATTCTAACCATAGCCATCTGACCACTGGGTGATAAAGATTTTTCTTCTACATGCTATTTTGTATTTTCTAAAATATCTAAATTGAAACAAGGAATGGCATGGCATATTAAGAGACTGCAGCTTAGTGGAAAGGGTAGAAAACAAAAGATATTGAGCGAAAAGGCAGAAACGCATGTCAACTGAAAAGCAAGGAATGAGAGTGGACACACTGGGGAAGAGAGAGCCTGGTCAGACAACTGTGAACAAATCTAACAGGGAAGCCTCCATCTGTGAAATTAAAGGTTGAAAAGTAAATCAGTTTGATAAAGACGTTAAGACTTAAAAAATTGGAAAGCTGGTGTGGTATCTATCCCAACATGCTTAACTGCCAGGTCCTTTTAAGTTGTGATGGGAAAGGACATAGATCAGTGCCGGTCTTAAATTGTGAGGAAAAATTGTTGCAGGTTTCTACAGTGAAATTTGTGGTTATTGGTGTAATTAGCACATTATTAGTGTAACTACTTTCTGATAGCTGTTTCACTGCCATAGTTTTAGATAATAGTAATCACATGATGATTAGATATCAGTAATATTCGATGCTTCACCAAAACAAAAATGAAATTATGTACCAGTTCCATATACTCCACACCACATTCCCTTCAGCCATGAAATCCCACACGTGTGATAGGACAATGAGAGGCTGGCCTTTATCCCCCTCTCAATGTCACATCTTTCCAATACTTTTTATGATGTTGTATAAATCAGAAGGTCCACTATGAAATCAAATTGTTGCTCCAGGCATAATGATGTGCAGTTCGTTAATAAATTGTATTTGTTATATTTTTATTATAAAGGCTTATGGTTCAATGTACTATGAGTTCAAACTGTGAATCTGCTCAGTTATAACTGATAAATTTAACTTAGTGGGACGGAAAGAACATTTTCTAGACTTGATTCTGCACCTGCCTGAGTTAAACTGCTAAAATGAGGAGATTGGACCAGATGTCCCCAACATCCTCCAGCTCTGAAAGTTTTGTAATCTTATCGGAGAGCTGCACATTTACCCAAAGCTTAAACTGATATTTTGTGTAATGTTAACCTCCTCCCTTCTCTACAGTCACATGCACAAAGATGGCTTTTGTTTTAGTCCTAATTGGTTCCTTTCTGCAAAAATGCTGGCATTTCAAAAGTATAGACAGATTGTAACTGTGGGTCCAAAATGCATTGATGACGCCTGCATTGCCAAGGTTGCATGTAGCAAAGGGGAGAAACATTTGCAATTATTCTATGGATCATAAACTGAAAGCAGACCCTGTAGGCACCAGGAACAGCATACAGAAATGTAGCTGGAATTTAGTTTTTGTTTTCCAATATTCTGTATCAGTAAATCACTAAGAAAAAACTACTAATGCCTACTTCATACCAACTCTTATACTTTGAATCTTTTGAAGATTTAAATGGCTATTATATAAGTGAAAACAGGTAATGACTACTTCAAACTTTACTACTATTAAAATATTAATGCAAGGGCTTGGCTGGCACTCTGGCATAGATTAAGCATCCGCCTGTGGTGCTGGCATCCCATATGGGCACTGGTTCAAGTCCTGGCTGCTCCACTTCCGATCCAGCTCCCTGCTGATGGCCTGGGGAAGCAGAAGATGGCCCAAGTGTTTGAGTCCCTGCACCCACGTGCGAAACCCAAAAGAAGCTCCTGGCTCCTGGCTTCGGATCAGCACAGCTCTGGCGAATGCGGCCATTTCGGGGGTGAACCAGTGAACCAGCAGATGGAAGAACTCTGACTCTCCTTCTCTCTGAAACTATGCCTCTCAAATAAATAAATAAATCTTTAAAAGAAACTGCTATGTTAATGCATATTAAACCTTTAACTTGTGGCAACAAAAGTACATGTGTCTGAAGTTCACATTCCAAAGAGCACACCATCACGTATGAATGTGGGGTATCTATAGTGTTTGTTTAGTAAACATTGACCATCAGTGAGTGCTTTCCATGCCCCTGTCCTCTACTTCATATCTTAACCCTCACAAAATTCTTGCAAGTTGAGCCCTAGCATTTTTAAATTTTTTTTTTATCTTTGACAGGCAGAGTGGACAGTGAGAGACAGACAGAGAGAAAGGTCTTCCTTTTGCCATTGGTTCACCTCCAATGGCCACCGCAGTCGGTGCGTTGCGGCCGGCGCACTGTGCTGATCCGATGGCAGGAGCCAGGTGCTTCTCCTGGTCTCCCATGAGGGTGCAGGGCCCAAGCACTTGGACCATCCTCCACTGCACTCCCGGGCCACAGCAGAGAGCTGGCCTGGAACAGAATCCGACGCCCCAACCGGGACTAGAACCCAGTGTGCCGGCGCTGCTAGGCAGAGGATGAGCCTATTGAGCCACGGCGCCGGCCCTAGCATTGTAATTTTATAGATGACAAAATCAAGGAACTAGGAGTGAGTCAAGTTTCCCAAGGTCATGGAATTAGTGATTCATGGAACTGGAAGCAAGCCTAGGACAGATGTTTAAGGACCCCATGAGGTGATCTAGACCCTTCTCCTTTGTTTCTAAGCTGAAGGTAGCAAGCAGAGTAGTGACCGCTCTTTTTCATTCACTTACCTGAAAAACAGACGAGGAAGGAAGGAAGGAAGGAAGGAAGGAGGATAAAAAGATCATTGGTTCACTCCTCACCTGCCCACAATAATTCAGGGCTGGGCCAGGATGAAGCCAGGAACTTGAAACTCATTCCACGTCTCCCACATGGGTGGCAGGGACCAAACTACTTGAGCCATCATGTGCTGTCTCCCAGGATGTGCAGTAGCAGGAAGCTGGATCAGAAGCTGAGCCAGGACTGGAACACAGCTGCTCTGATACAGGATGCGTGTGTCCCAAACAGCATCTGAACAGCTGTGTCCTACACCCACCTCCAGAGAATTGACTGAAACACAGTCCATGAGGCCATGTAACTTCAACCTGCAACCTAAAGAGTCCTGGAAAAATCAGTAGTGATCTCCAGAATCCAGTCAGCATGTCACCACTTTCCTGATCAACCAGACTCCACATCAGCAATTAGATCACTTTCTGATCCTCAGATCTCTCCAAAGTGGCCACAAAATAAATTCAATTAAGCATAATTCTTACAGAACCGTTTAAAGGGCTTAAAAGGAAGGACAATAACACAACCATCCCAGTGTTAAATGTGACATTCACAAGGTGCGAATTAGGTGCTGAAGAGCAAAACCACCTCCCAGAGCATCCCAGGCTTTCCTGGTTGAGAGCCAGCCGATTTCCACCATCATATCCCTGGCTATCAAGAGTCACTGCAAGGAAACTTAATTTTAAAAAGCAAAAAGCACATGGGAGAAACACATTTTTGACCAACTGATTTTTATTGAATACTAACCCAAACACAATCAGTATCTTCAGGGAATCACAATTTGCATTCATGTCATAATTAAACCTCTTCATAGGAAAAGTCTCCCTGGAAACAAAGAATGCTCAAACATCTAAACTGGTTTCAAAGGTAAATGGTACAGGCCGGTGCTGTGGCTCACCAGGCTAATCCTCCACCTGTGGCGCCGGCACACCAGGTTCTAGTCCTGGTTGGGACGCTGGATTCTGTCCTGGTTGCTCTTCTTCCAGGCCAGCTCTCTGCTGTGGCCCGGGAGTGTGGTGGAGGATGCACCCTCATGGGAGATCAGGAGAAGCTCCTGGCTTCGGATCAGCGTGGTGCACGCACCACAGCGCGCCAACCGCAGCAGCCACTGGGGGGTGAACCAACGGAAAAGGAAGACCTTTCTCTCTCACTGTCCACTCTGCCTGTCAAAAAAAAAAATAAATAAATAAATAAAAATTTAAATGGTACAAGCTATTGGTTTTATGATACTCACAAGTTATAAATTAGAAAAAGATCACCTAAGGATGTATGACATCTAGAAAATTAGAATAGACTTTGACTAAGAATATAAATTTATACCAATAACTAGAAAAGGTTAAACTGAAATATTCACTACATGATCAGCTGTGACACAGAAAAAAGATCAAGTTTGAATTTTGCAGTTGTAAGTTCATTACTTTTCTCACTATCTGTGTAACCTTGAACAAGCCCCCTCACCTTCCAGAGCTCTACTTCTACACTGATAAAAGACTGCAGGTGGGCGTGAAGATGAGATAAAATACCTTACTGTAGAAGGCTACAGAGTTGCAGTGCTGGGTAAGCGTGTGGTGCACTTGATGCAGGCAAGCCGAGGTCGCTAGCCCCTCTGCAGCCCTGCCTGCACTCCCTGAATCCCCCTTCTACGCAGTAGTGGAAAACCACAGCTTCCCAGAAACCACCACTTAGAACCAGTGAAGCCCAAAGTAACCAACATTTAGAACCTAGGCGCTAGGTGTCGTGATTAAAGTGTCATCATACAGATATTTAATGATCTAGAAATCTCAATAAACACAAGTATTAAGTGAACAAAATGACTCAATTATACCTGATGGATTATTTTGCTTTGTCCTTCAGGGTAGAGATTAATGAAGTCTCAAAAGCCATGATGCATCACTCATTAAAGAGACAAAACTTTATCCTTCACTATTTTATACTGCCTGGCAAGTTTATTCATTCCTGCAGCAAACATACAACGATGACAGAAAATGCAGTGGAAAATAAAGGAAGGCACCAAATTCAACTCCACAAAATAAAGAATAGACTCGTAAGAGCCAGGTAAGAGAATTAAAAACTTAAAATGAGAAGGGGACCAAAAAAAACTACAAGAACATGAAAGGAAAGAATTTATTATAGTCACAACTTTGGACTCATGTCATTCAATATGAGACCTGAATTATTTAAATTTTCTTGAATTTTCGTTTACATTTTATTTGAAAAGCAGCAAGACAAAGACAGAGATGCACCATCCACTGGTTCATTCCCAGGGCTGGACCAGACCAAAGCCAGAAGCCCGGAACTCCCCCTGGGTCTCCCACATGGCTGGCTGGGATCCAACTACTTCAGTCATCACCTGCTGCTTCCCAGGACGTGTCATTATCAAGAAGCTGGATCAGAAGCAGGGGAGAGGGTCTCAAACCACCACTCCCCCTGAGTACTGCACCAAACAGCCATTCCTGATTATTATTTTTTTCCTAATGAACTTACACAGATAATTCATCTCACTACTATTTATTGAGAGCCTTCTACATACCAAGTACTATGGAAAGTGCTGTGAAAACAAATAATGGAGGTAAAACAGACATTCTTACCTTCAACCCTCACACTTAAAATTTATTGTGGAAATAATCCTTAAACACAAACAGCCATGTAATTAAAAACTTTGATGTATTTTCCAAGACACTTTCAGTGTAAGTAAAAACTCCCAACTCAAAATTATAATTTTCTCACTTATGCTATTGGAAAACCCAAGACTACCTACAAATGGGTTTAGATTTCTATCTTCTCAATGCAGCATCCCTCCGATGAAATACAAACCAACCAACCAACCAACCAACCAAAGTCCTTGTCTCTCACAGATTTCTGTATATAACACTTAGAAAATAATTGGCCTGAAGTCTAGGACAAGGAGGATCAGGGACGGCCACCTCTGGGACACATGGTGAGCTGTCTGGAGAACAGGACAGACTGGGGAGACAAGGGGAGAAAAGATACCGAGCAAATAAAAACACCAGATGCCCTCACCATACAGCTTGTATGGAACACAGAAGAATGGTGAAAAATGTTTCAAGGAAAACAAGAAATATAACAAGGGTGAGAAAAATGTGCTCTGGGAAGAACAAGGGCAAATTACTGAGTATAGGAACCGTGTTGACCATAACTGATGTAAACATGAGCAAATGGATCACATCCAAGACCTTGAAATGATTTGGTTGTTAGCAATGAGTATAGTACTACAGATCTTTTAGACTGTTGCTGGAAAAAAAAATCCGAAAGGCTGCGGCTGCCCAATGATCTACATCTGAAAATCTCGCCAACATCTAACCATGGTTAAATAATCCCCAGTTTGCATCCTATAAGCTGCCCCTGGAGAAGGGCTGGGACCCACCCAAAAAAAAGCTGATCAAACATGGGAAGACTTCAGATGTGCGAATGTTGGTCTGCTTCCAAAGTGTTTCTTCCCTCCTTCCACTGCATAAAATTCCCATTTTTGTTCTTCATCCCTTTTCACATTCTTAGTTAATGTCTCCGTGCCTACCCCTCATAATCTCATGTGGGTAGGACAGGTGAAGGTCTATCTTCTGTAGTTTCCTGGAACAGTGTCTGGGGTAGAGCTGGTTATGGGTATTTTTCTTTTGCTGTCTATCCTACGGTGTTTGCAAGTGGCCTGGGAAAAGGCTGTCCAGCATGGCCCAGAGGGCTGGTCAACTGTCCAATGGCATGGGTCGGAAGCCCTGCCTCGTGACCACCTGGAGCTGGATGGCTTCTATTCACTGTGCTTGTTCTCGGCTGGCTCTGCCAAGAGAGGTTACCGGAGACAGCTGGATCAG
The DNA here is from genome assembly GCF_964237555.1 of Oryctolagus cuniculus. Classification (NCBI taxonomy): domain Eukaryota; kingdom Metazoa; phylum Chordata; class Mammalia; order Lagomorpha; family Leporidae; genus Oryctolagus; species Oryctolagus cuniculus. Next base: position 45,375,492 of record NC_091444.1, read on the forward strand.
AGCTCCACATCTTCATGCAAGAAAAGACATTTCAGACATGAGACAAAGTAGCAGTGAGTGAAGCAGTGAAGTTTAACGAAGAGAATATACCTGTCAGGTCAGGTGAGTATGTCAGCAAAGAACTGAGAACCTAAAATGCAATTTTTTTTAAAACTGACAAGTCAATTCTGACCTTCATAGGAGATTCAGTTTTCAGAAAAATGTTAAAATACTCCTTAAAATTCTGCTGTGTGACTAAAAACTGACCCTATTTCTACTCCAAACAAGAATTAAACAACAAATTTAGAAAGTCATACTGCTACATCTCTTTGTGACATTAGCAAATAAACTGGCTAAATTACCAAAATAGGTGCAGCACACTCTCAGGATTATTTTACAGCACGGATCTGTTTAGTTGGCCTGGGGAGGGAGGAATTAAAGGGCTGGGTTTCAGGTAAGGGCACACAGTGTCTACTCCCATGTTCACATCTGCAGTATTTTATAGGCTGTGTGGGTTCCAGACGGGCCCCTAACCAGACCTCTAACTCCACTGAAATATATAAGTCTGCCTGCATTCCTCATCTCATCACCTTGTTGATTAAATCAAGGAAAACAAAAACCAAAGAACAAATATGAAGTGGGCGCACTGTCTGGAAACAAACACATCGTGCACTGTTTTGAACTCTCATCTTTTCTTAGCTGCTACACTGCCACCAGGGCCAGGCGACCTGTGACACAAGAGCCAGGACAACCGTCCTAATAGCATGGCTACCTAGGCTGTGGGCCGCAGTGGCTCCCTCAGCGGGAAGACAGCCTGCTTGTGAGCCCAGGCCGAGAAAGACGCCCCCAGAACGGAGCAACCTGCTGGCACGAGTAAAGCTTTGGGAAAACGTCCTCCGAGGAAAGCCAGATGCTGGAACTTGGCAGAGAAAGGCAAAGCCACGCAGTCGTCTAGGAACACGTAACACCTTCCATGTTCGGGTGATTGGATTCTATTTACCTGTCTCCATCTCCAAGGCACACACAAAGTAAGACTGTATGAGAGGAAAGGTAGGAAGGATAAGATGAAGACACAGGTAAGGGAGTACACAAAACACAGGCCAGGAGGTTCACATACACGCTTGTTGGAGAAAGTTGAACTTAAAAATAATAGGTCTAGCCACAAAGCACAACATCCAGACGCACTAACAAGACAGTGCGGAAGAGCTCCGTGTGCCACTGAAGCACAAGCGCTGTCTCTTCCCGCCTCTCACTCTCCTCTGGCTGCTCCTGGAGCAGAGACCGCACTGCACTGCACGGCTCCCCAGCCTCCCCCCTGCAAGAGCCTTCAGAGCAAGCGTCCTGGGTCGGGGGAGCTCCCTCGGTGCAAGCCATTGGCACACACATGCAGTTCAAGGCAACCGCACAAAGAGCCAACATATTTAATATTCACCTCCACTGAAAACAGACCGCCACCACCATATATTTTATGTATGTGCACATTATATACACAATGCATATAATGTAGAGTATAAGTTCAAGGTATGTACATTTATATATCACATACATATGTGTGTACTCTGTATTTTAAGATAGTAAAAAAAGAATGTGAGTAAACATGTAGTCAGCAACCAGCATTAAAAGGGTGGTATTGTGGCACAGCAGGTTAAGCCACTGCCTATCGTGATGTTGGCATCCCATATAAGACTATTTGAGTCCAATCTGCTCTACTCCTAATTCAGTTCCCTATTAATGTTCCTGGGAAAGCAGCAGCAGATGGTCCAAATACTTGGCACCTGACACCCACGTAGGAGACCTGGATGGAATTCCAGGCTCCTGGCTTCAGCCTGGCTCGACTCTGCTGGTTGACGCCATTTGGGGAATGAATCTGCAATGGAAGAGCTCTGCCTCCCCACCTTTCAAATAAATAAATAACAGCTTTAAAAAATAATAATTGATAGAATTAAAACAGAGAGAGCAATCCAACATGGGAAGCAGACTCAGAATGGCAAATGCCCTAAACAGCACTCTGGCCTCAGTGTCAGTCCTTAAGGTATTAGGATCTGGCTAAAATGCCCCTGAGAGTTTCTCAGGCATGGAAAGCCAAGACACTGTGGCAAAAACGCCTGTGACAATACAAGCAAGTCTCAACAGGGACTCCCATAACTATACAAATTAACAATTTCAGGGAAATTGTTTTAACTCCAAGGAAAGCAGAAAATAGCAGGAAAATATCATCAGAAAAAGAACTAGAATAAGGCAAATCATGTGCTAAGCATAAACTACTCACCTCTAAAACAGAAATATATGGAAAAATTAGCAGTCCTCCACTGTTTGGTGGCAATATAATCAATGGCAGCATTTACTAAAATAATACATAATAAAACCCCCTGTTATGAAAGTATAGTTTCCTATGCTAAAATGTAACAAATATCCTGACTGCCAAATGCCAAATTCCAAGACTGCTGGACTTCTTCCCCTGTACGGACCTTTTACATAGGCTATTTTACAAAGGAAAAAAAAAATTTTTGACAGGCAGAGTGGACAGTGAGAGAGAGAGAAAAGTCTTCCTTTGCCGTTGGTTTACCCTCCAGTGGCTGCCGCGGCCGGCACGCTGCGGCCAGCGCACCGCACTGATCCAAAGGCAGGAGCCAGGTGCTTCTCCTGGTCTCCCATGGGGTGCAGGGCCCAAGCACTTGGGCCATCCTCCACTGCACTCCCGGGCCATAGCAGAGAGCTGGCCTGGAAGAGGGGCAACCGGGACAGAATCCGGCGCCCCGACCAGCGACCAGGACTAGAACCTGGTGTGCAGGCTTCGCAAGGCGGAGGATTAGCCTATTGAGCCAGGGCGCCAGCTTCTTTCCTGACTGTATTTGTCTAACCATTTTATTCTAAGATGTCTCAGGAAGCTACACGCTGACTGATGTCCAGGAGACAAAGTGCATAAGAAAGTCTCCAAAACATTGCCAAGGAATTTAAACTATTCCTTTTTCTGGATCCTACAGAAATATGAATTTAAGAGATTTCCACCAGAAATACTGGATTGGCTTAAAATACCAGCACATTTATACTGAAAAATTCAAGCATTTTATATTCCCCAAAGCAAAAGTATTTGATTATCTGGCCCTTCTCATACTGGAATGAATTCCATTACTATATTGAGAACTTGAAACAAGACTTCAAAGTATCTTCTTGCCTTAGTAAGATTACTGACAAAAGCTCAAGGAAGAAAAAAGGAGCACCCGCTGACCTTCCCTTTTCACTGTAAATGCATTATTTACTCCCGGTGCCAAACAAGCTTTTAAATGAGCAAGTCGGGACATATTTCGCACACACTCCCATCACCTCCTTTAATAATGCTATAAGCTGTTCTCCTAAACACTTTTAATACCATGATTGCCGCATGTTTTTAATAAATGTGTTGATTTTCAGAGGATAAAACTGTTATTTTTAACTAATGTAATGCATGAGAGTAATACGCAGAGGTGCCACACACAGGAACAAAGGTCGACCACCGCAGAATAATGTATGGCAAAGAACATCAAAACCAGGAAACCTGCACCTGCTTTAAAGGTGATGTCAGCACGCCCAGACTTCCCAACATACACACACACACACACACACACACACACACACACCTCCAGTCACGATTACTCCTGCAAGAGCACAGAGAAAGCATAGGGTTTCCCTCTAAAATGTACGACAGACAGACAGACATAATGTTTGGACTCTTCCAGATCTCAGCGATGTAAGATTTCATGGAAGGGTTTCTTCCCAGCTCCATCTTCCCCAGGATCCCCGGGTGCCCTCCCGGGCATGCATCTGTTGACTGACTCCCAAGTCTGAGAACTAGGGACTCGTGCACCTTCTGGGCACCCTCAACCAGACTCCTCCAGCAAGTGAAAACACAAACGCAAAACTAAACACAACACAATCAACCTAACAAAGTTTTCTCTTTTCCCTCCAATTATTTTTTGCTTTCACCTCCTCCCTAAGCTAGCTCACAAATCTCCAAGAACCCTCTGCCTGTTTCTCCACTCTTCTCTAACTTGTGGAAACGCGGACCGGCACCCTTTCCGCAGAGGCCAGGGTCCTGGGAGGCAGGCGCCCCGCTGGCTCCCTGCTCGAAGCAGGACGCGCACCTTGCCGGAGCCGTCGCCTGAGAAGGGGGCGCAGTCGCGGAGCGCAGGCGGAGCCAGGCTCCTCGCGGGGACCGGCCAGGGCACGGGGAGGAAGCCCGGCACGGTTGAGCCTCGTGAAGCCTGCGTGCGGGAGCTCAGGGGTCGGGGGTGGGTCTCCAGGGGCGCGCCCGCCCCCTCCTGCCCACTTAGCGCCGGGCCGCACCTGCCCCGCAGCACAGCCAGGGCCCGCTCAGCCCCCCAACGACCAGGGGGAGGCCGGGGCGACCACCGGGAAT